>NC_057810.1:477363037-477422149 GCF_018294505.1 Triticum aestivum | reverse complement strand
ACTATAGAGGTACAATGGCTGGTATATGTGTGGAGGAGGAGAGAGGCCTACCTCATGTATTAAGGAGATCGCTCTACCTCATGTATTAAGGGAGATCGATTGGCATCGATGCATATGTGTAGGAGAGGAATAAGGTTGGGAGAGAGACAAAGCTAGAGTGTTGGAGGGGGTGGTAGTGGAGTTGCTTCTAACAAATGGTGGGGTAGGCTTGCCAGACAAACGGAGGGCACGCCTGCAATATCAATAAGAGAGGGAATGGCTGCCTGTCTGTGCACGTGCGTGTAAGAGACGGGTCAGGAGGCATGCACGAATGATGAGGGGGGACGATATGGCTGTGGTAAGCAGACATAACTACATAGGAAGATCAATCGTCCTTTGTCAGAGAAAGGAGAGACATAACTTGTGAGGTACGTCGATCGATGGGGGGGGGTTAGTTAAAATCGACCTAGGTATATGTTGGGAGATCGATTGGGATACATGCATGTGTGTGTTAGAAGCAAATGAGGCACGGGGAGAAGGATAGAGAGAGAGAGGGATGCATCTAGGAGGTGGTGCGAGAGGCATACTATATCGAGGGGGAAGGAGTGTGCGAGTATGAGATCAATGAAAAGAGTGGTGGGAGTGAGGCATGGACGGTGATAAGAGAAGAGGGGAAGCTTGTGTTTGTGCTAGGCACACCTGGCTAGAGAAGCATATCGATCAATGTGTGCCATAAAGAAGGAGCTGGGGGGCCTACACACACCATGGATGAACGACCTAAAGTGAAAAGACGAATTTACGCGATGGAGCTAGAGAATGAGGAGGGAGGGTGAGAGGGATGCGGGCGTGTGCATGCACGAGAGAAAGTTAGCTCTACCTACAAAGATAAGAGGATTGTGTGGGTGTAAAAGACAAATAGAGATCATACTTGATTATAAAAAGCGAACTCGGATATTTGAAGAATTTATCATAGTGTTTTAAACCAACGCATGTGTGAATATATATAATGGTGATACACATGGTGTGGTTATGAACATGTTATACTACATATAATATATTTTATCTCTACTCTTATAAAAAAACGGAGTTGTCGATGATGGTGTGCCTGCCATCCTGCAATATAGGCCGCCCGATTTATATCCAACGGATAGGAAGGAAACTATGGAAATTTTGAAAAAAGATACCCACACCCCTCTCCATATTTGCAAATTAGGCCTCCCCTTGACCATGTTGATGTTCTGTGGAACGCATGGGCATCTTGCTAGTACTACGTACAATACATAGAACATTGATTATAATTTGGGCTAATATGTGGCTTTTGCAGCTCAGGTCTAAATACTTGTCATAATGTAGGGGGCGGGGCACTATACTTTGTGTGATAAACACAGTGTACGTATGGAACATGGTTTAGATTATGAATATATAGTTAGTACATCAAATGTACTATTATTTGGAATCAACATCAAGTGTATTCAAAAAATAGAATTCGAGTTCATGTAGTACACATAGTTCATATCTATCTCTGTAGTAACCATGTGGTGTGTTATTAAGGTAATACACGCATGATGGTTGAAGTTGGCAACAATCATGATTGTAGATTCTTATTGAAACAGAGAAACAAACTCAAATTCAGTTCGAATTGTAGCGATAGTATAGACATTTGGAATGCACTAAAATGTTGGTATGAGTAGGTTACATGCCTTATACAGCAAGCGAAAAATAATAATTGGATATAACATGGATTCATACTCCCTCCTTCCATCTATATAGGGTCTAATGCGTTTTTTAAGACCGCCTTTGACTATTGACAAGATTAATAGTACATGACATGCATAATGTGAAAATTACATCATTGAAAGCTCCTTTCACACACGAATTTAACGGCGTGCTTTGTGTAAGTTGTATGCCATATATTATTGCTCTAATATTTGGTCAAAGTTAGCATCAAAAAACGCATTAGGCCCTATATAGATGGAAGGAGGGAGTAGCTTTGAATAACATTTGTATAGTAAAACAGGGCAAGACTCTCTCTTTGTGTGGTGTGAATAGTTTTATTTTTTCATTTTCTTTTTGGTTGAGGGAAGTGCGAATTGATTTGGTACGTACAAGTACAATATTACACGTTAGGCTTGTCCCTAAAATTCAACCCACACCTTGTTATATCCCGAAAATTCAGATATCGTGCTCCCAAAACTAGCGCCTTCACAACCCGCGCCTTGCTATCCCGAAATTACAACGCGGGTGAAAACTCCCTCCAGCTGCCAAATCCCGACACGCGAAATCCCCCTTCTAACCCTGAGCCGAAAGGACCGCTAGTTCAAATCGGTGGGGGGTACTTTTGTAACACACCCTACATTTTGGACAAGCGCGTCCCTAAGTCATGGTTCACCCCCTCCCATCGCCTCCTTTTCGCCATTCGAAATCCCAGGTCACCATAACCTCTCCGCTCCAGCCGCGAAACCCCACCCTCCTCCATCCGCCACCTCACCGTTGCCCAGTCGGAGCCTCTTCCCTGATGTCGTACACCGCAACAGCTCGACGTCCCTCGTCCACCTCCCCGTATGAGGATCCGTCGTCCATCTCGTTGTCCCGTCGGTTCAGCCGCCCCATCCTCCACCTCCAAGGAGCTGCTTCGACGATCGCCTCATCTATCGCGGCTGCTCCATCCCCACAGCGCCGCCTTAACCTGCTCCACCAGAACCGCAACATCCTCACCGACTCCTCGGACGAAGCCGAGGCCTAGTCGGCGCCACCAAAGAGGTTGTACACTCATCGCATCACACCTTCTCCTTAACTCGACCTCCTGGTGCCGACGGTGCTCCATCCCGCACCACCATGGAGTGGCTACCTTGAAGCCAACGCTGCGGGTGACATCTCCACGGCGGCTCTCCCCCAATGCGAGGCCCCTTCAGCGGCGGCGTCCATACCAGTCGGATCTGCTGCTGCTGCTCTGGCTCTCGCTCGGTCGCTCGTGCTGCTGCTGCTACTGCTGCTCTGGCTCTCGCTCGATTGCTCGCTCGCCCAGCTGTTGCTTCTCCGGATCTCGCTCGCTTGCTAGCGCTGCTGCTGCTGCCCTCCCCCTCGCTCGTGCTGCTGCTCTGCTCCGATTTAGCTACACTTCAGTCGACTGAATCGACTTTTGGGTCAGTTAATTTTCAGGGGGTGGGGAGGCTCGCCGGAGTTCAGGAAGAACCACCCGCAGCAGGGACGGGGGCTCGCCGGAGAGGTACCTCACTATCTATCTTAGGGTTCAGGGTGGGGGCGGGGGGCCTAGAGGGCTGGCCAAGGCAGCGGGGCGACGGCGGACCAGCGGTGGGGAGTTGTTTCGGGGCGGCGAGGCGGCGCTGGGGCCAGCGGTTCGGCCGGTGGTGGCTGGCGGCTCAGGGGGGTGCAGGTTGAAGATGCACTGCAGGCCCTCCCTAAACTACATGTCAAGTGCCTCTCTGCTACCATTGCGTTCAGTTTCGACAGTAACATTCAGATTCCAGTGTAAATTTCAGTTTTGACAGTTAAGTTTAGAGTCAACAATTTTTACCTCATCTGTTGTGGTGGTTTTTGGTGATGTAAATTTTACATATATTTTACATCATCTATTGGATATGCTATTAGAATCCCACTTGAGATTGACGATGTCTGTCTTGTGCTGCTTCATCCTTGTCGTCTTACGGCTCACCGGAGCTGCTCCAATGACAGAACGATCCATCACTACAGAGTAGTGCCCTGGACGACGTCTACAGATTCCTCAGATCTTCCTCCACACCTCCGACAGCCACCTCTGCCTCAACTGCTTCGGCGACCAACCCAATGATGCTGAGGTCGACGTGGCTACTACAAAGAGGTTGTACACCTATTGCATCACTTATTACTATACATTCATGTCGATCCATTAGGGATATTTTGGTTCAACGGAAAAACATAGCAATAGGGAATTATCCAATGGCACTCTACTATTCAATTATTCATGCATTTTGTTGAAATGAATGAAGCAAAACATCCGCCTGGACCTACTTTTCAAAATCATATGCATGAAAACAAGACCAAGTGCATTAGTGGCAGAATAACATTCTAACTGTACACGCTTTCATATGGTTTCACTTTATTTTGGCCATGTTTCTTTGCATTCCTCCGCTCTTCCAATTCCTATAAACCAAACACCCAAGTTGACAGAAATCTTGTGTTTACAAATGCTCTGTTTACCATGTGCATTCCTATCCTATTCTGGTGTTTTTTCCTATCCCTGTGTTTTTAGAATCATGCAGGCCAAATGAGCCCTTACGGAATTACTTCAGTTTCAGGTAGGTGTTGAAGGAAACTTTGTGTGGTTTGTCTTGCTCCTGCCACGCCGTCGTCCACCTCACCTGAGCTGCTTCATCGACAGAAGCATCCACCAAACCAGACATCACGACTCCTAACCGTCTTTCGCCGCCTCAGATCTCCTTCCCTGCCACCGACACCCACCGCAACGGCATCACCATCATCGACTCAACAGATGAACCTGAGGAGTACACGGGTCCACAAGAGAGGTCGCACTCTTTTGCTTGTGTATGCATTGCTTAAAATTACCTGCTACTTTATCGTCCTATTCACCTCTTGGACTCCAAGTCAGGTCCAAATTAATGTTCAAACTTGAGTTCTAAATTAGTTGTGGGGCACATATCGAGGAAGCAATGAATAGTATCTCTGTCTAATATGTGATTCACCTAGGGTATGCCTATGTTGTTCATCTTGGGTGGGAAACAAATAGTAAAGCAATCACCATCTGTCTTTTTATTAAATTAAAGCAATCATCAACTTGCTATCATTATTTTTGGATCCATCCACTGGTTGTTACCATCACTCTAAATTTCTGCATGCTCTCCTTACATAATCTCACCATATTTTTTTTGTATGCATGTCAGATATTGTACACAGTCATGCTGAACATGTAGAGAAAAAGAGAAGAGTTTTGCGCGGCAATACAATGTCATGCAGACATCGCTCCATGGTGGGTTCAATGGCAAACCCTCCCCACCCCTCTCCAGATTGTAATCTAGAGGAAGATATCTGTTTTGAGGCGGATTCAGACGCCGCTGACCACTCCTATTTACCCCCAAGGTGTTTGCTCTACCTTGGCATGATTATGTTAGTCATATCATGCATATGTTGCCTTGTAGTGCCTACTTTTGACATCATATATGTCATCTGCTTAGTTTAGACATGTTCTATAATGCCACCTGTTTAGTTTCTATATCATATATGGGAATTATGCAGTCTCACGTCTTTTAGCCAGCCATAATATATGTGAAATGTGCAATGCCATGCTGTTTAACCAGGCATCATATATTTGAATGATATCTCGCCCATCCTTTTGCTTCATTACATTTCCATTTATTGACAATGTTTGTACATTAAACTACTCTTCCTGTGAATCAGCCATTTCGGTGGGGGATGGAAAAATCTGGAGTGAAAACAAGGCCTTCAGAGCAGACAGTGCTACCTGTCAAAGCAGATCTCTTGTTGGGTCCCGATAGCTCCTCAGAGATGGATTCAAAGACAGATGACCAGTCCTATTCCCCCACCGAGGTGTATGCTCTAACTTGGCATGGTTATACTGCTCATATCATGCATATGGTGTTTTGCATTGCATAGTTTAGACATCATATACACAATATTCAACACCATGTTCTTAGTTCAAACATCATATCGAATGCCCTCTGTTTAGAATATAAATCACATATGCAAATTAAATGATGCGATCCTGATTACTTAGATAACACGTAGGTGAATTATATCATGCGATCCTGTTTAGTTATCCATCATATATTTGAATTATGTTATGCTATGCTATCCAGTTTAGATAGACATCATATATGTGAAATTATGTCATGCTATCCGTTTTAGTTAAAAAATATACATGTCAACTATTTCATGCCCTCTTTTTTCCACACTATCTATTGTATCTGTCTATCATACAATGTCTGTACATTCAACTATGTTTCCTATTTATCAGCCATTTGAATTGGAGCAGGTGATGCCAGTATCTAGCGGACTAAAAACACAATCTTCAAATAAAACAGTGCTACCTCTTGGTGGAGATAGCACCCCGGTTGTACATGCACGAGAACCAGCCTTACCACACATAATCCAAACTATCGCAGATTGTACCCCTACTGTGATGGACAAAGAACCAACTTCACCCAATCCAACCCCAACCCCAACAGATAGTAACCCAGTTCCTGTTGACACAACACCATTTCCACCACAGAGCTCCCAAACAAGAGCAGTTAGTAAGGCAGCTCCAGTGCCCAAAGGGCCAGTACTACCACGGCGAACCCCAACTCCACCACTTAGTACGCTTATTCCTGTGGAGGAAGCACAACCAGCTAGTCATAGTTTAGCATCTATCGCATTTGATGTTGTTAAATCGTATGTGCGTATCTTCCCATCTTGGAAATATTATACTGAAGATGAAGGAAAATGCTAGTTGCAGGTGTTTGTGCAGGAGTTATGTGTGAGGGAGTCCTGGATTAGGGGGTCCTCGGACAGCCGGACTATGTACTTGTGCCGGACTGTTGGACTATGAAGATACAAGATTGAAGACTTCGTCCCGTGTCCGGATGGGACTCTCCTTTGCATGGAAGGCAAGCTTGGAGATTCAGATATGTAGATTTCCTTCTCTGTAACTGACTTTGTGTAACCCTAGCCCCCTCCGGTGTCTATATAAACCGGAGGGTTTAGTCCGTAGAAAGGACAACAATCATAATCATAGGCTAGCTTCTAGGGTTTAGCCTCTACGATCTCGTGGTAGATCAACTCTTGTAATACTCATATCATCAAGATCAATCATGCAAGAAGTAGGGTATTACCTCCATAGAGAGGGTCCGAACCTGGGTAAACATTGTGTCCCCCGCCTCCTATTACCATTAGCCTTAGACGCACAGTTCGGGACCCCCTACCCGAGATCCGCTGGTTTTGACACCGACATTGGTGCTTTCATTGAGAGTTCCATGTGTCGTCACGATAAGGCTTGATGGTCCCTTCAATCATCTACAATGATGCGATCCAGGGTGAGGTTTTCCTCCCCAGACAGATCTTCGTATTCGGCGGCTTCACACTACGGGCCAACTCGCTTGGCCATTTGGAGCAGATCGATAGCTACAGCCCTGGCCATCAGGTCAGGTTCGGAAGCCTAAACTACACCGCCGACATCCACAGAAACATGATCTTCGACGGATTTGAGCTCATGATAGATGCGCCATACAGTCACGAGGAGCATGACTTAGATCTGCCATCAGATGGTGTTCAAAAGAACGCACCTGCAACTGCCCTGGCCTTAGATCCGGAGCAGATCGTGCCATCCGAGGATGGGTGGATAGACCCCGCCACGGAAGCTGCACACTCATCGGCGATAGAGCCGAACACAGACTTCGCCCCCAATGAGGCATGTGTCATCGGACCCTCGGACTCATCTCCGGCTATATGCTCCGAACCGCGCGCATCCGTGCCTATCGAACCTAATTGGGCACCGATCATGGAGTTTACCTCCGCGGATATTTTTCAGCACTCGCCCTTGGGCGATGTGCTAAACTCATTAAAATCTCTCTCCCTGTCAAGAGACTCCAGGCCGAACTATGTCCGGCTTGAGTGGGGAGCGGGCGACAAAGAAATTCGTTTCCAACCCACCACCCACTTAATAGCCACTGTCGACGACTTAACCGACATGCTTGATTTCAACTCCGAAGACATCTATGGTATGGACGACGATGCCGGAGAAAAACAAGAACCACCACCCACAGGGGCTTGACAGCCACCTCTTGAGAAGCAATCTAAGCACCGGCGTCAGCGGCGCCGCTCTAAGCCCCGCCATAGCAAAAATAGTGATACCGGCACAAGAGACAATAGCACTCTGGATGCTGCCGAAGACGAAAACAATCCCGCCCAGCCAAGCTTGGAGCAAGCCAGACGGGAGGATGGGCAAGCTAGCCCTGATGAACAGGCTATGGATGGAGACTCGGAGGATGACAATTACATGCCCCTCTCCGAAGATGAGGTGAGCCTCGGCAGCGAAGAATTAATCGTGCCAGAGGATCCCGTCGAGCAGGAGCGCTTCAAGCGCCGGCTTATAGCCACTGCAAAAAGCCTGAAGAAAAAGTAGCAGCTGCTGCAAGCTGATCAAGATCTGCTAACTGATAGATGGACTGAGGTCCTGGCAGCCGAGGAATACGGACTCGAGCGCCCAACCAAAAGTTACCCAAAGCGCAGGTTGTTACCTCAATTCGAGGAGGAGGCACTAGAGCCTACACTACCAGCAGAGGATGCGGCTGACCGGCCACCTCGTGGCCGAGACAAAGCGGCGTATCAGCCCGAACACCAGCCTGCACGCCGTCGCCAAACAAATAAAAACACGAAGGCCCGGGGCTACACACATGACCTGCGAGACAAATTGGAAAACAAAGCAGGACAGTCAAGATCGATCTACGGATCATGGGGGCGCACCCCAACGAGTGGCGATGACCGCCACACCGAACATACTAAATACAAAACCGGCCAGGCCAAATACAACAGACCAGACTCATGTGAATTGCGTCATGATGTAGCCCGGCATAGAGGCGCCGCACACGCCCTATGCTTCATTGACGAAGTAATGGAGCATGAGTTCCTAGAAGGGTTTAAGCCCGTGAATATCGAGCCTTATGATGGGACTACAGACCCCGCGGTATGGATAGAAGATTTCCTTCTCCACATTCACATGGCATGCAGGGAAGATCTACATGCCATCAACTACCTCCCACTAAAACATAAGGGATCGACTCGGCATTGGCTGAATAGTTTGCCGGCAAACTCCATTGGAAATTGGGAGAACCTGGAAAACGCATTCCTGGATAACTTCCAGGGCACTTATGTGCAACCACCAGATGCTGATGATTTAAGTCACATAACCCAACAGCCCGGAGAGTCAGCCATGAAATTCTGGACTTGGTTCCTAACTAAAAAGAACCAAATTGTTGACTGTCCGGATGCCGAAGCCCTAGCAGCCTTTAAGCATAACATCCGTGAAGAGTGGCTTGCCCGACACCTCGGCCAAGAAAAGCCGAAGTCCATGGCAGCCCTAACGACACTAATGACCCGCTTTTGCATGGGCGAGGATAGCTGGCTGGCTCGTAGCAACAACACATCAAGAAATCCCGACACCTCAGACGCTAGAGATAGCAATGGCAAGCCCCGACGCAACAAACACAAGCGTCACAATAATGGCGATGACGCCGAAGACACGGCCGTCAATGCCGGATTCAGTGCCTCTAAATCCGGTCAGCGGAAAAAGCCATTCAAAAGGAACAATCTGGGCCCGTCCAGTCTGACCGCATACTCGACCGTCCATGCCAAATTCATGGCACCCCAGGAGCACCAGCCAATCATACCAACAGAGAATGCTGGGTCTTCAAACAAGCCGGCAGGTTAGGTACAAAAAATCTGGAGAAGGGGTCGCAAAGCAATGACGATGACGAGGAGCCCCGACCACCGATCACAGGAGGACAAAAGAAATTTCCCCCGCAAATCAAAATGGTGAACATGATAAACGCCACCCATATTCCCAAGCGGGAGCGGATGTGCACTCTCAGGAAGGACGGCGCAGCGGAGCCAATCGCCCCAAAATATAACCCATGGTCGTCCGACCCAATCACCTTTGATCGTACGTATCGCCCGGCCAATACCAGTCAGGGCAATTCGGCCGCACTAGTTCTGGACCAAATAATTGACGGATTCCACCTCACACGAGTCCTTATGGACGGAGGCAACAGTTTGAACCTGCTGTATCAGGACACAGTGCGTAAGATGGGTATCGATCCTTCAATGATCAAAACCACTAAAACCACCTTTAGAGGTGTTATACCAGGTGTGGAGGCCTGTTGTACAGGCTTTGTCACTCTGAAGGTAGTCTTTGGACCACCGAATAATTACCGTACCGAAGAGTTAATCTTCGACATCGTCCCTTTTCCCAGTAACTACCATGTGCTGCTCGGACAAACCGCGTTTGCTCGATTCAACGCGGTGCCATATTATGCCTACCTTAAGCTCAAGATGCCCGGTCCCGCGACGTCATAACAGTTAATGGCAAGGCCGAACGCTCCCTCCGTGCCGAAGAGTATACTGCCGCCTTAACAGTAGAAGCAACAAGTGGCATCTTTCAATCGAACCTTGAGTTGACGACCAAGCTCCCGGACACCGTCAAAGGAGTCTGAACTACTTCGCGGTAGGATAGCCCGGCTCGTCAGGAGCTCAATTAAAACACTCCGGCATTAAACGGAGGCAAAGCTAGGATATGCCACACACTGCGGCTTAACCGCTCCGT
This sequence comes from Triticum aestivum, assembly GCF_018294505.1. Taxonomy (NCBI): domain Eukaryota; kingdom Viridiplantae; phylum Streptophyta; class Magnoliopsida; order Poales; family Poaceae; genus Triticum; species Triticum aestivum. The sequence goes on along the minus strand of NC_057810.1, from coordinate 477,411,840 downwards.
GGCACACAAAGTTTTGCATTTTCTTTGCAGGTCCACTTTTGTAGGCCATCACTGGTGACATGGCGACTAGGCCTACGAGAAGACGAACATACCAAGGAAGGAAATAGCTCGATTGCGTACGGGAATCATTAGATATTCCCCTTGATGATCATCCGATTATTACCCGGATCCGCACAGGGCTTCCCTCCCCCGGTCACAACAGGTTCTAAAATCATATTTCCTTTTATCACACTATTTGTACTCGTACACTTCGACGTATTATTCAATTGCAATATGTGGCTTTATATGACATTTACTTTTTGCTCTTTCTTATTGATATCCTTTTCCAAATGGCATCCGTGCACTACGATATGCCTTAACACGCCAGGGGCCTCGTTGTACCCATAATATGGCAATAAAGTCCGAACACCTTCACGGTCGTTCGGCACCCCGAACTTATAACATTATATGCATCGGCTCCGAATCATGTCTTGGGTCAATAGTTGGGTTTACCCGGCTCCCATGTTTTGCTGCCTTACGTTCCGCTATATCGGCTAAGGAGGCACAAGGAGAACTACTGCGATTGTGTCCCGGTTCTTCCGGACGAGCGCCTCAGTAGAGAAAGCCGAAAACTGACTGTCATGATACGGCGAGAGTTGGTCAGCTATTCGAGAGGTTGCAAAATCTTTAAGGATTTTTTCCGCATTATGTGATAACTAATGCAGCGTGCGATAGATCGACTTTTCTTCCGATCAGGTGCTCATAGAGCTCCTAGTGCGCTCTTCCAAACACTAGGGGCTGCGCCTGCCTTTCTTTTGTCAAACTCCTATGGCTAAGTGAGAGTGACAAAGCCCTATAGTATGATTGCCTGGTTCGTTGCACTGAACACCTCCTTCAAGGACCCAAAACTGGGGTAAAGAGTGCTCAGATTTATCCCGAACACCCCCGTACTTCCTACGTGGGGGCAGAAGTCGATGACTGGCCAACTCTCAGGATTAACATATGAAACAGCCGCACAGGAGGAAAAAATTCTCAAATAAACAAGCAGTAAATAATGACCTTGTTTAACATTACATAGGACAACATGAATGTATTCATGGGAATATAATGTCCTTCGTGCATTGCTCCGCCACAAGGCGGGATCCTTTCAGGACACTATCATAATATAACTCGGGCTTGCGGTGCTCCTTCCCCTCTGGCGGTCCTTCCGTCATCAGCTTTTCAGCATCCATCTTCGCCCAGTGCACCTTCATGCGGGTGAAGGCCATTCGCGCACCCTCCATACAGACCGACCGCTTGATAACTTCAAGTCGAGGGCAGGCACTCACAAGCCGCTTTACGAGCCCGAAGTTGCTGCTGGGAATCGGCTCGGCAGGCCATAGCCGGATAATTAAATCCTTCATGGCTAGTTCGGCCACCTTATGCAGTTCGATCAGCTGTTTCAGTTGATCGGCAAAAGGCACTGGATACTTTGGCGCCAGATACTGCGACCAGAAGAGCTTCTCCGTAGTGCTCCTTTCTTCGGCCCGGTAAAATTGGGCAGCATTAGATATGCTGCCTGGCAGCTCCGCAAATACCCCTGGAGAAATCCGAATTCAAATTAGCAATGTAATTTTCTCCTCAAATACTTGCTTCGCATAAGCAAAAGCCTTACCCGCCGCGATCTTCCTCGCCTCCTAGATTTCCTGCAGGGCACCTTGGACTTCCCCCCGGGCATCGCGTGCGGCTTGATGAGCCTTGGTGAGTTCGGACTCTTTCTCCGTTAAACTCTGCTCCAAGGTCTCGCATTTCTTCACAGCCTCTTGGAGCTCTTGCTCAGCTTCAATAACCTTGGCCTCGTGCTTCTCACGAAGAGACTGCTCTGCGGCTGCCCTTTTCTCGGCCTCGGCCACAGCCTTATTAAGAGCCTCGACTTCGGTCATTGCCCTTAGAGCAAACCATGAACATATTTTTATCATACTAAATTATTCATTCACGCTGAATGCGAGCAAGGTTTTTTGCATACCTTGGTTATCCTCCAACTGCTTCTTCACTTGGCCGAGTTCTTCTTCGGCCCGCTCCAGACTCTGCTTCAGTCCGGAGACTTCCGCAGTATGAGAGGCGGCAGTCGCTACAGACGACTGCTTACAAAAAAGAGAGGGAGAGATGCCATAAAGTGAGTCTCATGTGAACATATATTTGATCCTCTGTCCGGTTCTTCCTTTCACCGAACAGTGTATCAGGGGCTACTACCTATACTACGACACTCTTCGAAACCTCACAAAACATACCTCAAAGCCTGTTATAAGGCTGATGCAGGCTTCATTCAACCCACTCTCAGTGGACCAAATCTTCCCAATCACCGCACCCATAAGGGCACGGTGTTCTTCAATGATGGAGGCACTCTTCAGCGCCATCGATAAAGTATCCGGCACCTCTGGTTGGACAGAGGTTGCCGATGGAACAGGCGCACCCCCTCCAGCCGAGAGAGGCTACCTGCCTAATTCCGGAGTTGTATCGGTCTCCGGAATTGTGTCCGGCTGGGGGCCGAATTCGAGGTAGCCCCCGCCGTCGATGTCCATGGGAGCCTTTTCTCCCGTGTGTCCGGCCCCTGAAGTTTGACCTCCTGGCGCCGCCTTGATGATCTCCCCCTCCTTATCCTGGGTCCCTCTGGGACGATACCTTAGTGTCGTTAACATGATTTGGGGAAGGGGCCTTCAGGGGTGTCCCGCTGTCCATAGCATCCGAGCCCAGTAAATCCTCCGATGAGGATCGTTCGGTGCGGGACCTCGTCGGAATGCAGAAAAAAGTATGGCTCAATGATTAAAACATCATGCCATAGTGAGTCTAGATGCGCAAACGTGTTCGGATTTTATATACTCACGAGTTCACCAGGGGATGTGCCCTGGGATCCCACTCTGGGCTGCTGTTGGTAGCGGCTGTGGACTCCTCTGGAAGGGGAGTTTTTCCCTTCTTAGGCGAATCGGCCTCCAAGGATGTGGAGGCCGTCCTTTTCTTTCTTCCCCTTGTTGGGGACTGGTTTTCCTCCTCTTCCTCGTCCTCTTCAGAGGAAGAATGGGTCTCGGAGTCTTTGGATATTTTGTCCGAAGTGCCCCAGTGACGAAGGCTGCCCCTGGTCTCTTTGGCCTCCTTCTCGGCCTTCTTCTTCGGTGCCTTGTAAGGCACCGGGACCAACATCTTCGTCAGAAGTGGGCCGGCCAGTTCTTCTGGTTGTCAGGTCGGACAGTAGATCCGCCCCGCCTTCTTCGAACAACCCTAGGAGAGTTGTGGAAAACACATTAAGCATTTCCCTTGGATTATGCAAATAAAATGTGTGACTTGCCAACATATAGTGACTTACTGAACTTGCAGGACGGGACAATTGGTACCCGCGGTCCTCGGCTGAGTCCGGCCATGATTTACCGGACTTGAAGAGCACCTTCCATATGTCTTTGTGCGAGGAGCCAAAGAACTCTAGCAGGGTCTGGTGCTTGGCCGGGCCGAATTCCCATAAATTGCAGGCCCTGTGTTGACAAGGAAGAATCCAGCAAACTAACATCACCTGGACTACATTGACAAGTTTGATATTCTTGTCTTCCATATCCTTGACGTGTGTCTGGAGCACCGACAACTCATCGGGCGAAGACCAGTTCAGGCCCTTCTTGGGCCAGGACGTAAGCCGCAGGGGAGCTCCGGATTAGAATTCGGGAGCGGCGGCCCATTTTGTGTCGCGCGGCTCAGTGACGTAGAACCACTGTTGGTGCCACCCTTTGACAGAATCATTGAAAGTACCTGATGGCCATGCTGTTGGATTTCAGGTTCCGGTAGACCCATGAGGTTCGAACAGTGGGGTGTGCACGAAGATCTTTCCCCTACCAGCTCACGTCTCGAAGTCTCACAAGGATCTAAGCAAGAAAGATGAACACACAAGGGACACGGGATTTATACTGGTTCAGGCCACCATTGTGGTGTAATACCCTACTCCAGTGTGTGGCGTGGTGGATTGCCTCAGGGGCTAATGATGAACAATACAAAGGGAGAACAACCTCGCGAGGGGCTGTTCTTGAGCTGGTGCGATGAACTGCTTGGGCGAGTTCAGTCGCCTCTCTCTAGTCTATGCGTCTTCTTGAGATAGATGCTCGATGCCCCTACTCTGTGGTGGCTAGTCCTATTTATAGAGAGAGGCCCTGGGCCTCTTCCCAAATAATGAGCGGGAAGGGCGCCAACAATTGGCCATTTTGAAGGGGAACATCTGTTACACTTATCCTGACTAAAGTTGTTCTTCGGCTACCAAAGGCTCTGACGATGACGCCGTCCTGGGCTCCATGATGACCTCCATCCTGCCGCTCTGCTGGTTTTGGCCTTGTTGCATCGAAATGGTAACCTTTGCCTGATGCCTTGGCCTATGCTTGCCCCCTTTGCACCGAAGGGGAAACAAGGACACTGCGCAGGCCGGCGCCCGCCTGGTCTCGATCGTCATGGCTTGCGTCATGGTTCCTCGTGAGGTACCCTGCCTTGATCTCTCGGCCTCCTCGCGAGCCTGCCTGAGGAGGCTGCTCCTGAGGAAGCTTCCTGTCGTCCGCCCCGCGAGGCTTGGCCCCTCACGAGGGTCTTGAGCTTGAGCTGATGAAGCTAGGCTGCACTGGGCCCCCACTTGAGCCACGCCGCAGGCCGCAGGCAGGCAAGTCTGGGGACCCCCGTTCCCAGAATGCCGACAGTAGCCCTCGGGCCCAAGGCGCGCCCGGACTTGGCTTAGCGGAGAAGCAAAGGGGCAAGTGCGAAGCGTCGCGGGCCCCAATAGCCTGCGGCCTTGGGCGCCGCGTGGCGATTGATTGGACGCGGGCGTCTCCGCTTCCCCACGACGCCTTGGCAACTGTCCATCTGACAAAAAGAGGTGCCCGGGCCAGACTTACCTGCTTTGTTCTCACTTGCCTTGCTCCAGATCCCCTTTCTCGCTCTTCCCCTTCCTGCTTCCGAAATCCTCCAGATCTGTCTCAATCCTTCCCACCGGCAAGCCATGGCGCTTCACAAGACCCCAACCGAGGCCTGGTACTCGCCGGATCTGGATCCCCCGAATGTGTCGGAGAAGAATCTCGCCCTCATGCACCTGAGGACGGTGGTGCAGGGAAACGAGGGAGCGACTGTGCTCAAGGCCGGCTCCGACCAGCCTGAAGGCAAGGGGAGAACCTTCTACCCGCTCTTTGTGAGCGCCATCATCACCGGTCTGGTGCCCCCCTTTTTCCAAGTTCTTCCTTGCTGTTCTTCGCCTGTACAACTTGCAAGCTCTGCACCTCCACCCCAACTCTGTTCTTCTCCTGGCGATTTTCGCCTACTATTGTGAGGCTCACATTGGGGTAAAGCCCTCAGTGGCCTTGCTGCGTCATTACTTTTGCCTCCGGGTTTCTCGTGGCCCCATCTCCGCATGTGCGAGCTTTATCGCATACTCCAGCTCCAACGCCATCTCGAAGCCCGGGAAAAGGATCGAAGGCTTCCGGAGCAAGTGGGTCATGGTGGATGTCGGGCGCCTCCACCCCCGACTGGTGCTGCCTACGGGGCAGCCCAAGGCCGTCAATGTGTGGTCTCGCGCAGAGCTTGTCGACCCCTGTGCGAGGGCGGTGCTGAAGAGGATGAACGCGGACCTGAGGCCAGGCAATTTGGGGGCGGCGACGCTGACCGGGGCCACACTTCTGAGGGAGTTCCTGGAGCACCGGGTGGCTCCACTCCGGGAGCACTCACTCCCATTGTGGAGGCTTGGGGAAGCGGACGCCGCCCTTCGCCTGAGCTCCGTGGCCTTGGCCGATGAAGATCTGGTTGCGGCTCTCCACTCCTTGGTCGGAGGAGACATGGCGAGGCCGGAGGGCGCTCCCGTCCCCCTATTTCTTCGCGGCGATTGGGAGCAGGTGGTGAACGCCATGCCCATGTTAAACAGTGAGGGGTTGGTGCCCGCAGAAGCTCCTGGGGATCTGGAGGCATTGCCGACGGTGAATGTGTCCTCCAGCGACTCCAGCGGGAGTGAGGAGGAAGAAGAGGAGGAGGAGGAAGAAGAGTCTGACTCTAAGGCGACTGGCGAGGAGTCGGGGGATTCCTTCCCTCGACGCAGGTCCCGCGCCCTCCGCTCCATGCTGGACAACGACGAGGCCGGCGCCAGGCGAGGAGGGGAGGATTCTCCCTTGGTCCCGAGGAAGGGCAGGTCGGGGCTGGTTCTCCCAGGGTCTACTCTGGCTCCGGGGCGGTCTGAGGCCAGCTCCGGCCTTCCCGACGCTCCCTCTACTTCCATGCCTTCTAAGGCCGATCCCAGCTGTAGGCTCTCGGGCTTCAAGTTTTGCTGGAGGCTGCTTGAGTCTGCGAACGATGACCAGTAAGTGCTCGATCCATGCTTTGCTTTGTTTCTGCCGCCGAGACTTGACGTATGCACTCTTTTGGCCAGGCAGGCACCTGCAGCGAAGAGGTTGAAAGGGGCTTCTACGGCCCTGCTTGAGGCGAGTTCGTCTGTCGGGGCAGCGCCTTCGTCTGCGGGGAAAGGAGGCATCGAGGCTCGTGCCTCCCTTGCCCGGTCTTCCTCGCAAGCCCAGCAGGGACACTCTGGCGAGGAGTCAGCCCCCGTGGCCCCGCTGACGTTGGAGGTGCCTGGGCTTGATGTTTCCACTGAGGTGTCCAAGGTCCGGGAGGCTCCTTCCTCCCAGGCCGTGATCACACTGCCGTCCTCTCCGCCTGCTCCATCAGCTCCCGTCTCTTCTGATCCCTCCGCCATCTTGGACCAGGTCGCCAACGAACTGAGCCGGCTGCGGGAGGATCTCCAGAGAGCGGACCCCCGCCTGGTGGTCGGGCGCCTGGAGCTAGCTTCTTGCTGGGCCCGATCTGCCGCCTCTGTCTGAGCGGCACTGAGCCAAGCTGCGTCTACCTCCGGCGAGGAGAAGCGAGCCGCCCGCTAGGCCAAGGCCACTCGTGATGCCGCCAGTGCGACGCTGTGAATACCCGGGGCCGCTGCAAGGCGCTGGAGGTCGAGCTGCAAGGCCTGCGTGACGAGCTCGCGAAGGAGGTACGCATCCGCCAGGAGAAGGAGGAGGAGATGAAGGCTCGGGAGGCTGCCGTCAAGGACCGGGACACCGAGCTCGATGACCACCATGGTCGATTGGAGACACTGGAGCAGGCGCTGAAGGTGGAGAGGACCGAGCTAGAATGCAAGGCGAAGGTCCTGGCCGAGGATCGAGTGGCCTTCGCCAAGCTGGAGGAGAAGGCTCGCGCTGCGCTGAAGACGCTCTATGAGGGCGGCTTAGAGAAGCCGTTGGCTGGCAAAGAGAACGACCCTGCCGAGCTGCTTCCCTTCCTGGTCCGTGCGCTTGAAGATGTCGTGGACAGCCTTGGCCCTACGACCGAGGCCGAGGCGCATGCCCTGTCGTCTGCAGCACTGACGCGCGTCCTTAGCCACGTCTACCTTCACGACCCCAACGTCGACCTTGACAGCCTGTTGGACCCTGTGAGCAGCGACCTCGCCGCCGCTACTGCTGAGGCCGTGAAGGGCCGAGCCGAGGCTTTGCTGGGGAGGTTTCGTGCCTTCAGCACCTTGCCCAGTGTAAGTGCATCTAGTGCCCCTTAGTGATTTTGGTGTATTGAAGACTTATAGGTTAAGGGACTAATGCGTTTGTGAGTGTACACAGGTCTATAAGTCTATGAGGAGTTTGATATTTACAGAGAAAGTCGACCCCTAAAAATGAAGTTCTTCAACTGAAGACTTTGATATTCTGAAGACTTTCTGAAGAACTTGAAAGTGAAGAAATTGGTGTGACCTTGAAGACTTGGTATTCATTTGTGGAACATGAAGCGTGAAGACTTTTGTTTTTGTAGTTTCATTTTCTCTTTCTTGAGTCATAGGAAACACCGTACTGTTAAAGGGGGTCGAGGAAATACTAAGGAAAAATTTCCATGTGATGCTCAACTCAAAATCCTACACCTACCAATCCCTTCGAGTGAAGCCTTTGGAAATCTCATACAGTTCAGTCACTTTCTTCAGTGACAGAGATGAAGTTCTTCTGGTCATTGATGAATTTGTTCTGACTGAGGAGTTAGGAATTCGTTAGTGCAAATTACCTACACAGTGAGGTACATGATAGCCCTGAGGAATTTGAGAGTCAAATTTCCGACCGTTGCTGTGCTGCGCGCCAGCTGTCCCAAAATATCTTATCCACCTAACAGTCATATCATTGAGGGGCATTTATGTCTTATCATGTCGGGCTGCTCCCTAGGCTATAAATAGCCGCCCCCTACAACCACTAGCTAGTTGGCTGCTCCGAGAGAACTTGACACTTGTCATTTGAGAGCAACCCATCCTCCGAGGACTTTGAGCGAAAATCATCGAGTGAGGAAAACCCAAAACCAAACCCCTACAAACCCAAAGTGATTGAGCATCACTGAAGAAATTGATCCTGCGTGGATCCGACGCTTGTTACCTTTGAAGACTATGCTTCTTCCAGACGGTTAGGCATCAAGGTCTAGAGCATCCAAGAGGAATTGTGGATCGCCGAGTGACCAAGTCTGTGAAGGTTTGGAAGTCTCCTGAAGACTTACCACGAGTGATTGGACAAGATCTGTGTGATCTTAGTTCAAGGAGAATACGGTGAGGACTGGGTGTCCTAAGCTGCGTGCTCAGCGACTGGGTGTCCGGGACTGTGTGTCCTCGAGTTTAAATACTCAGCCACTCCAACCAGACGTACAACTGAGACATCAGTTGGAACTGGTCTACCAAATCATTGTCTTCACCAACCTACTGATTCTATTTCCTCAACCCTTTCATTTCCTCATTACTGTGTTGAGTGTTTGTTCATATCTGTGTTTGAAGACTTTGACTGAAGACTTTCTTAATTTCCTCAGCTCAATTTCTTCAGTCTGTTTGTCTTCATCTTGTGTTATCCTGTGATTACGCTTTCTGTACTCTGTGCTAGTCTTCATTTCATCATGATGACCATGCTTGTATTCTGTTATGCTTACTTCTGAGTACTTATTCCGCTGTTAATAGTTCTTCGCTAAGGAATTTCCTCACCGGCAAATTCCTCAGTGAAGAATTCACAAAAATCGCCTATTCACCCCCTCTCTAGTCGACATAACGCACTTTCAATTGGTATCAGAGCAAGGTACTCCCTTGTTCTGTGTGATTTTGGTTTAACCGCCTGGAGTTTTAGTTATGTCGACCGTAGGTATGAAGAAAGTGACATGCCCTATCTTTGACGGTCATGATTATCCCAAGTGGAAGGCCATGATGAGGAAGCGCCTCATGGCAAGGGACAGCGAGCTGTGGACCGTCACTGAGATTGGTCTTACTGATCTATGCAAGTCGGTGAACGCAGATGATATTCGCAAATACACTCGACTTGACTTCATGGCGAAGGATATCATCTGTTCCTGCCTATCCAGAGATCAATTCAGGCATATTATGCATCTTTGCAATGCAAAGCTTATCTGGGACCGAATATCCGACGTCTATGAAGGCCATCGAACCCGTCATGATCCTTGGTTTGAGGACTTCAAGGAATCTCTCAAAACGATGACTTTCGAACCAGAATCATCATCTTCTGCATCATGTCTCATGGCAAAGGGTGTCGAGGTAACCGAATGTTCCTCATCTGAATTTAGTGGACTGTGAATCTGATGATGATGAATCTGATGATGATATTGAACCTAGCTATACCAAACTTGTTTGCATTGCCACCAAACAACAACATGCCTTGGAAAAGGTTCAAAAAATGCTAGACAAAAGTGATGATATGTTGGGTGAAGAAATGGATCGCACTAAAGCCCTGACTGAAAATCTTCAGAGACTTCAGTCTAGGTTTGATAACCTTCAAAGTCATCATAACACTCTCTTATCTGATCATGAGAAACTTTCTTATGAATTTCTTCAAAGAAAGCAAGATCTTGAGAAGCTAAGAGTGAGTTATGAAGATCTTCAGAAGGAGCGCGATTCATTACTTGCTCAACAAATCAGCACTTCTCAGGAAGAATTTGTTCCTCCATGCTTAAAGTGCATTAAACGTGAATCTGCTAATTCTTCACCTGAATGTTCAAATGCTTCAACTGTTACAAATTCTTCACCTGCCTCTGCTATCACTAATTCCTCATCTGAGGACATTGCTAGTATCACTGACGATGCAGGGCTGAAGGAATTGTACATGACAGGCATGTACAAAAGCCTCAAAGGGCATCAGATTCTTTGTGATGTGCTCAAAAAGCAGATCCTCAACAAAAACCCTAGGAAAGAGGGTATTGCCTTTGAGAGGAAACTTAATGCTGATGGAACATATTGGAAGCCTGAGCGGTACCCCAAAACCTCATGGGTTGCTGCAAAGGGACCTCCAGTTGATCCATCCAAGTTATCTGGCTTTACATGTGAATCTCCTCATTCTTCTGATGAGTCATTTGACTCCAACTATAAACTGTTCAAAAATCAGAATGGTGAAGTATTTGCTAGATATGTTGGGACTAACTGCAGGAACGGTTCCCCTATGAAGAAAATCTGGGTTCCCAAAAGTTATGTTGAAAGTCTTCAGGTGAATGTCCTCATGACACCACCTGTGAAGAATAGGAACGCCAGAAAAAACTCTTCATATGGACCTAATTCTTCATATGGATCCAAGTCCTCATATGGACCAAATTCCTCACATGGATCAAATTCCTCAAATGGATCAAAGTCCTCATATGACTATCATCGTGCTAACAACTCTATTTCGCAGGGTAGAGCTAAGGGCTACGAATATGCACATTATTCTTCAAATCATTATGTTCATAAGTCCTCGAAGAATTTCTTTGCTTATTCATATGCTTACCCTAACCCCTCATATGTGAAACGAAATGGTTTGGCTTCCATGCCACCATTCTCGTATGATGCTCGTAGAGTGATGAACTTTTTGCCACTCCTTCAGATGTGGGTGGTGAAGAAAAAGAACTAATCTCTTATGCAGGGTCAGGTCTCCAGACGTGCCTTAACGTCTGAAGAATTTGCTGGGGACATGACAAAATTGCCTGAAAGGACGCAGGTGAATCATGATGAAATAAACTTTCACACGTCCTCCTCCTGCTATATCTGTTTACTACTTGATGAAATTCATCTGATGAACTTGATATCATATTCTTCATTGATGAAGCATATGAGATTGTAAGTTACACTAATTCATCTGCAGGATGATCAACCCAAAACCACTGAATGGGTCCTCGATAGTGGATGTACAAATCACATGACTGGTGACAAGAATCTTTTGATGGATGCTCCCTTATCACCGTCACATCTGAAGCATATCATCTTTGCTGACAAAGGCAAAAGTCAGGTATTGGGTCTTGGTAAGGTTGCGATCTCTAAGGATAAACACATGGACAAAGACATGCTTGTTGAGTCCTTAGGATACAACCTCATGTCAGTCTCAATGCTTTGTGATCTTGATATGGTTGTTGTCTTTGGCAAGTATCGCTGTGTTGTGATTATGGAAGCTGACAATTCCAAAGTCTTTGAAGGCTTTAGGAGAGGAGATTTGTATATTGTTGATTTCTCTACAGGACCACAACCAGCCGTGTGTCTACTTGCAAAATCTTCAGAAGGCTGGCTATGGCATCGACGACTTGGTCACGCAGGCATGAGGAATTTGCACACGCTTGCGAAGAAGAAGCATGTCATTGGCATTGAGAATGTCAAATTCCTCAAGGATCACTTATGCGGAGCCTGTGAAGCTGGAAAAATGACCAAGGCCAAGCATCCAGCGAAGACTATCATGACCACTACTCGTCCATTCGAATTGCTTCACATGGACCTCTTCGGACCTAATCATTACTCAGCAGTCTCTAATGCTGCATATCTATATGGTTTTGTCATTGTTGATGATTACTCTCAATATACATGGGTACACATTGTTACTTACAAACATGAAGTGCAGGAAGTCTTCAAACGACTTTCCTCGAGGGCTTCAACCAACTTTGGTGTGAAGATCAAGCACATCAGAAGTGACAATGGAACTGAGTTCAAGAATTCCGGCCTTGATGACTATCTTGATGAACTTGGTATTACTCATGAGTTATCTGCTCCTTATACTCCTCAGCAAAATGGCATCATGGAGCGCAAGAACAGAACTCTTGTTGAGATGGCTCGCACTATGCTTGATGAATACAAAACGCCTCATCGTTTTTGGATTGATGCAATTGATACTGCGTGCCACATCATCAACAGAGTATATCTTCACAAATTCTTCAAAAAGACGGCCTATGAACTCCTCACTGACAAGAAACCCAATGTGAGTTATTTCAAAGTCTTCGGTGCTAAATGTTGGATTAGAGATCCTCACCACAATTCTAAATTTGCACCGAAAGCACATGAAGGTTTTATGCTTGGTTACGGAAAGGACTCGCACACCTACAGAGTCTTCAACATCGCTCTTCACAAGATTGTTGAAACTATAGATGTGCGGTTCGATGAAACTAATGGCTCGCAAAGAGAGCACCTACCTTCTGTGTTAGATGAACCAGCACCCGAGGTTTCTATCAAGTTCAAGGCAACTGAGGATGTCATTCCTACTGAAGAATTTGCTGAAGAATTCATTGCAGTACGTGAAGAACGTCGAGCTGATGCACCTGAAGATAATGCTGAAGACAATGGTGCTGAGGAAAATGATCAAATACCTCGACGACAACCAGCTCATCCTCGCGTTGCAAAAGAAGTACAAGTTGACAAGATCATCAATGACATTGAAGCGCCAGGTCCTCTCACACGCTCAAAAGCTTCACATTTATCTAACTTTTGTGGGCACTATGCTTTTGTCTCTATCACAGAGCCCACTAAGGTAGATGACGCATTTTTGGAGCCGGAGTGGATTCAGGCTATGCAAGAAGAATTACATCAGTTCGAGCTCAACAATGTCTGGGAACTGGTCAAACGTCCAGATCCTCGCAAGCATAATATCATTGGCACAAAGTGGATCTACCGCAACAACCAAGATGAAAATGGCCTTGTGGTAAGGAATAAGGCACGACTGGTAGCTCAAGGTTACACACAGGTTTGGAGGAATTGATTTTGATGAAACTTTTGCACCTGTTGCTAGACTTGAGGCTATTCGCATATTACTTGCTTATGCTAATCATCATGATATCATCTTATATCAAATGGATGTGAAAAGTGCATTCCTCAATGGTAAGCTTGAGGAAGAAGTATATGTTGCTCAACCCCCAGGTTTTGAAGATCTAAAGAATCCTGACAAAGTCTTCAGACTTAATAAGGCCCTCTATGGCCTCAAGCAAGCCCCTCGGGCGTGGTATGATACATTGAAGGAATTCTTCATGAAGAATGGCTTCACACCCGGTTCACTCGACCCTACTCTCTTTACTAAATCTTATGATGGTGAACTGTTTGTGTGCCAAATATATGTTGATGATATTATCTTTGGCTGTATTGACCAACGTTATAGTGATGAATTTGCCTATATGATGAGTGAAGAATATCAAATGTCTATGATGGGAGAGTTGAAATTCTTCTTAGGTCTTCAAATTCGTCAACAGCGCAATGACATATTCATATCTCAGGAGAAATACCTCAAAGATGTACTGAGGAAATTCGGCATGCAAGATTGCAAAGGCGTCAAAATTCCTATGCCTACAAAAGGCCTTCTATGCACTGATGAAAATGGTATTAACTTTGATCACAAGGTATACCGCTCCATGATTGGCTCTTTATTGTACTTATGTGCATCTAGGCCAGATATAATGCTTAGTGTTTGCATGTGTGCCCGATTTCAAGCTGCACCGAAGAAATCACACCATAAGGCTGTGAAGCATATTCTTTGATATCTAGCTCACACACCAACACTAGGATTATGGTACCCCAAGGGCTCTGTTTTTGATCTCATTGGATATTCTGACTCTGACTATGCTGGTGATCGTGTGGACCGCAAGTCAACTTCTGGCACTTGTCATTTCCTCGGACGATCTTTGGTCTGTTGGTCCTCGAAGAAACAGAACTGCGTATCACTGTCTACTGCGGAAGCTGAATACATTGCTGCTGGCTCTTGCTGTGCTCAACTGCTTTGGATGAAGCAAACACTCAAGGACTATGGCGTCAACGTGAAGAATGTGCCTCTCCTCTGCAACAATGAGAGTGCCATCAAGATTGCTCACAACCCAGTTCAGCACTCGAAGACAAAGCACATTCAGATTCGTCATCATTTTCTTCGTGATCATGTGTTGAAGGGCGACATCTCCATCGAGCACGTGAAGACTGAAGAACAGCTAGCTGATATCTTCACTAAGCCCTTGGATGAGAAGAGATTTAGCAAGTTGCGGTGTGAGCTAAATATCTTAGAATCTTCGAATGTTCTTTGAAAAGGACACACATCCTAACACTTATGCAAAATTGATGACTTAGATGTGCAACACATGAAGAAACGTTTTTCTTCAATCAATGAAGAATAACACTCTAAGTGTGAAGAAATCAATGAAGAATTTGATTCTCAGAGCCCTACGACAATTGTACGCGGTGTCTGAAATCATGATTCTTATACGGTGGGTCACGCCACCACAAAAAGTTGAAGATCTTCAATTTGAGTTTTTCCTCAGTTTTGAAATTCTTCAGTTTTTCAAATTCTTCAACTTTTCAAAATCTTCACTGTTTCCTTCGTTTTTCTTCATTGGCTATATATAGATATGAGTTTATGTCCTCTACAGCATTCACTTATCGCTATTTCTTCAAGTTGCTTTTTCTGCTAAGTGAATGTGATCGGACCCTTCCCCCTCTGTGCTATACTCAACCCAATCTATTCACAAATTCTTCATATGCGTTCTATTTGAAACTCGTTCAAAATCTTCACTGTGTCCTTGTCAGCTGAAGAAATTGCGAATGAAACTTTAAAACAAATCTTATCCAAATTTTCGGTTTTGCCGCTCAAACTGTTCCGCATCCCACGATGAATTATTCTATTCACCCACGATCGTACACGATCTCCACTACACAGTACGTGGGTGACACATGTCGCGTGAAGGAGAATGGTCAGGGGCACGTTCGTCCTAAATCTTCGGGCGAACAGTTTTTCACTACCTCTATAAATACCCCTCTCTCCATCCTCACTTCTTTTACTTCGCTCGACCTCTCTCTCCCGCTCGAGCTCCTCAAACCCTAGCGCCGCCGCTACTCCATCATTGCCGGTGAGGAAGAGCTTCGCTGCCTCGACCTCGCCGCCGTCGTACTCACGCCGACCGCGGGAATCTTCACTCCGCCGCCGCCGTAGCTGTCTTCCTTCGCCGAGTTAGGGCAAGGAAGATCTAACCTGACGAACTTCCCATCTGTTCTTCTCAGTTCGTCGTGTTCTTCACTTCGGGTAATTAAAAGTTACTTTTATTACTCGCTTTGATTCTCAAGCTTTCCTGAAAATCTTCAAAGGTGTTTATTCTTCAAATCTTCACACATATGAACACCACACACATCATATGATCTTGAACTATTTTTCTAAGCAATCATTTTCTTCAAGATTCCCTAATTGTGTGGATCTTCGATCTGTACAACTCTGGAACCTAAGACAAGAACGCTTAGTGAAATTCCTCAAGGTTCATCTGGTCAAATTCCTCAAAACTTGTTCTTTTCAAAAAACCTTCTTAGAACGCATATGACCTCTCCGAATTCCTCGCACCTGTACTCTGTTCACAGGTACTCATGTCTGCTGCTGAATCACTAGGTTCTCATCAACTTAACTCATTTGCAGCGTTCCTCGAAGGAAAACTGCATACTTCTTCAGAGAACTCAACTGTTCAAATTCCTCAACTGAAGAATATGGCAGACGGTAAGAAGCCGCAGAAAGGAGGAAAGAAACCTGAGGTTATGACTGCGTTTGAAATCCCTGAGGAAATTTATGCTGACTATTGCACACCTGATGAAGCAAAATTTGGCAAAGAAAACAAAAATCAGCGCAAGGTACACATTCAGAAGATTGAACGGAGATGGGCAAGGGAATGGAGGGAATACAGATATGTGACTCCAAAGTACATGAAGAAATTCGCCCTCAATCCTCCATGCCCAAGAGCTCCATTGGCACCTGGCCAAGTAGCTGACCCCACAAGCATCAAACATGGTGAGGACTTTCCTGAAGAATGGGCTAAGCGCCAAGCTAAATTGGCAAGACAAGCCAAGGAGGCAGTGAAGAAATTCAATGAGGATTCTGCCACTGCTACTGCTACTGAGGCCTCGGTCAAACCGAGGAAATCCATGCCAAAGAAGCCTGCTCATAAGCCAAGTGCTTCACCAACAGCGCCCTCACGGCAAATTCCTCACACTGCTACTGCTCCATCAAAGTCCTCAGCTCCTGTGCATCTGGCTACATGTCAAAGGACTGCTGGTTTCTTGATTGCCTCTGGTGTTTCAGCAAGTTCCTCAGCTGCACCAAGGTCATCATCTGGCCCGACTCTGCTGAAGACCAAAGCAATAGCTAGACGAGGTCCTCGGCCTAGTCCAAAGAAGAAACAGGTCGCATTCCATGTGCCTTCTAATGATGAAGCTTCTGATGATGAACTTGCAGAAATCATCAGAGACAGACAGGTGAAGGCCGCTAGAGCCAAAGGCACATCTGTGCCACTGCTGTTGGATCCGAGGAAAATCCTCGATTATATTGATCTCTGGCACAAGGATCCAAACACCCCAATGCCTGATTTTCATTTGACCCCTGGACAAAGTCATATGTTGACCCATTTCATCACTGAAGAGAAGTGGAAGTTTGAAAAGGCAAGAGAGATTAAGAAAGCCCAATATAGAAAGGAGAAGCTCCTGAAGAAAAATGTTGTCAGAATGACACCTGAGGAACTTCTCCAGGCTCAGTCTGAAATTCAAGCCCTCAGCAATGACTTTGATGCCTACTATGCTGATTGGCAAGGAGCCAAAGTCAGATTCGTCAACCTGACGAAGAAATTCACCAATGTTGCAGCCCCAACGCAACATGAAATTCCTCAGGCTGCAGTCTCAGCTCAGCCGACTGAAGAACATGCCAGCACTGCCGGTGAAGTTCAGGCTGCTGATGAAAATGCCAGTTCCAGGGCTGATGATCCCATTCCAGCCGCTGAAGAAATTGCCAGGGCATCCACTAGTGGTGCGCCTAAAGATCCTGTAGAAGTCAAGGCAACTGCATCCGTTGCGCCTGAAGAAAATCAACCAGATTCCTCAGCTCCATCTGCACCTACACCAACTCCAATTCTTCCATGTGCATTCGATGTGAAGAAGACCAAGGCTGCAGAGCGAGCTGCAGTGAAGAAAAGGAAGGCATCAGCTGCGTCAAACTCTTCGGATGCGAAGAAAATGAAGCCAACGACCAGCTCAATTGACAATCCAATTGATGTTGTTCCGATTTCCTCCATGCCATCAAAGGACCTTGTTCCTTTTGGAGAAGACTATGAGATCCCAAGCGGATCTGATGAAGAAAATCATTCTGCTGCTTCGTCAGAGCAGATTGATGAAGAAATTGAAGTGGAAGCAATCTCTTCAACCCCAATCATTTCCTCGCCTATGCCTCAGTTCACAGCTGAAGAGGCCCGTGTTGAGGAACTTGAAGAAGATGTGGATATTGGAAGCACAACGCCAGTGATGAACAATGACTTTTGGGAAAGTCAACATCCAAATTCTCCACTCTTCACCCCACTCCAACAGATACCTCAGTACCCTGCACCAACTGTTCAAATGGGCTCTGAAGAAACTCATCCCACTTCATCTGTCCATGAAGAAATTCCAGCCACTAGTGCTGATGAACCTGCTACTGCTGATCCTCAGACTGCACCTGTTGAGGAACAAGAAATTCCTTAGCCTGAAGAACCTGAGCTCGCGATTCCTGAGGTGGTGATGCAACTCATTGACACCCCTCTGCCAAAGCAAAAGAATCCGTTCTCAAGCAAACAGAAGTTCAAGGCTGAAGATTTCTTTGCCGAGCACGTATTCTTCACTGATTATAATCCATATGATTCTGCTCGCATAAGGAAGAGGCGTTTCTGGACTGCCAGCCAAGCCAATTTCTATTCCTCAGTGCTCTTCAACAAAGACAAAGTCTTCGATCATGCACATATTCCTCATGTGGACATGGAGTCTCTGCCCGGCTTTGAGCCAGTCCTCAGTGTTCTTCACGATGCAGGACTTCTGAATTTCTGCATTGATATCTGTGACTGGAATGAAGAACTCATTCTTCAATTCTATGCAACTCTGCACATCACCGGAGACGCTGAAGACGTGAACTCATGGGTATTAGACTGGATGTCTGAAAATACTCACTACAAGGCACCAGCAACTGAATTGCTTCGTGCTCTACCACTCAGTCCTCCACTTGATGGTGCTCGTTGTATCTACAACGAACCAGAACTTTCAAATCACTATATGCAAGTGCTGATGAAGCCTTTGAAGCCAAGGCAGGCCCCAAGAACCAAATTCCTCGTCAAGGAATTATTTTATGTGCCTCGGACTGTCTATCGAATTCTGACGAAGACAATGAGTCCTATCAAAGGCCACGACTCAAATGATGAAGAAGTCGTTGGTATCATGAAGAATATGCTTTTCAACATCATTCATGGCGTTCCCGTCAACTTCCACGATTTCTTCATGAGGACTCTGGCCAATATTGCTATGTCACCATTCGAGCTGAAGCCCTATGCTCCTTGGATTATGAGATTCATCAGGGCAAGATCTTCACTGAATTACAAAGCTGACACTCTGAACCACGGTAGCTACTTGCCTCCCATTGAAGTCCTCAAATGGACAGTTTCATCAGCTGACGATAAAGGCAAGGCCGCTGCTGTGATCGATGAAGGCATTCGTCCATTGGATGGTCAATTTCGCAAGGCTGCATCTTACTCTACCAATGACGATTCTGCCACACATGGCTCTGCCGCAAATACCTCAGCCAAGCAAAATCCTCAAGCCACAGCACCCAGGGTGATGACTGACCGTGAGTTACTCCTCAGTCTTCATCAGAAGGTTGATCGCAATCATAAATGGGTCAAGCGTCAGTTTGGTTCAATTCTTCACAACATGACCTCAACACACAATGCAGTGAAGAAAAACCAATACTACCTCCATGAAACCTTCAACCGTACCTGGGCTGTTCTCTCTCATGTCTACAGCGCTGCAGATCTGAAGAATATGGGTCTCAAGGAAGAATTTGACTGGTCTGCACCTCCACCAAAGAAATTCAAGAAGGTTAAAGTTCCTTCCTTGGTGGCCAGCTCTTATTCTTCATCGCGTGACACTGATGAGTATGAAGACTTGGACGACACTGCGGCAGGCCCTACTACAACAACCGACCCCAACAACGCTGGCGCTCCTCCATCAACTTGATATTCTTTAGGGGCGTTAGTCCTCAGTTTCAATCCTTTTGGTCATTTCATGACAAAGGGGGAGAAATCTGATTTAGTCTTCAAGCGGGTTTATATTAAGGGCATTTTTTTAAAGTTACAACTCTCGTTCTTCTGAAACTTCTATTTGGATTGAGTTGTAATCCTAAACCCGATGGTGCGCTGATACTTTTATTGCATTATGCTTTGCATGCTTATTCCTCGTTAATGACATTGCACGCATGCTGAATCACAACAGGCACCATATTTCATCATGCATTTCAAATTCTTCATATTATATATCAAATGCGTGTATGAATTACAAGATATAGGGGGAGATCTCCATGATTCAACTCTTCAAATGTGCATTGCCTCAAAAGCAAATTCCTCACTATGCACATCTTCAGGGGGAGTTCTACTATATCTTGTAATAAAATTCCTCAATATCAGTGTATACACTTGATATGTTTATCCCCGTTGAAAACTTAACCTATGTTGTCATCAATCACCAAAAAGGGGGAGATTGTAAGTGCATCTAGTGCCCCTTAGTGATTTTGGTGTATTGAAGACTTATAGGTTAAGGGACTAATGCGTTTGTGAGTGTACACAGGTCTATAAGTCTATGAGGAGTTTGATATTTACAGAGAAAGTCGACCCCTAAAAATGAAGTTCTTCAACTGAAGACTTTGATATTCTGAAGACTTTCTGAAGAACTTGAAAGTGAAGAAATTGGTGTGACCTTGAAGACTTGGTATTCATTTGTGGAACATGAAGCGTGAAGACTTTTGTTTTCGTAGTTTCATTTTCTCTTTCTTGAGTCATAGGAAACACCGTACTGTTAAAGGGGGTCGAGGAAATACTAAGGAAAAATTTCCATGTGATGCTCAACTCAAAATCCTACACCTACCAATCCCTTCGAGTGAAGCCTTTGGAAATCTCATACAGTTCAGTCACTTTCTTCAGTGACAGAGACGAAGTTCTTCTGGTCACTGATGAATTTGTACTGACTGAGGAGTTAGGAATTCGTCAGTGCGAATTACCTACATAGTGAGGTACATGATAGCCCTGAGGAATTTGAGAGTCAAATTTCCGACCGTTGCTGTGCTACGCGCCAGCTGTCCCAAAATATCTTATCCACCTAACAATCATATCATTGAGGGGCATTTATGTCTTATCATGTCGGGCTGCTCCCTAGGCTATAAATAGCCGCCCCCTACAACCACTAGCTGGTTGGCTGCTCCGAGAGAACTTGACACTTGTCATTTGAGAGCAACCCATCCTCCGAGGACTTTGAGCAAAAATCATCGAGTGAGGAAAACCCAAAACCAAACCCCTACAAACCCAAAGTGATTGAGCATCACTGAAGAAATTGATCCTGCGTGGATCCGATGCTTATTACCTTTGAAGACTGTGCTTCTTCCAGACGGTTAGGCGTCAAGGTCTAGAGCATCCAAGAGGAATTGTGGATCGCCGAGTGACCAAGTTTGTGAAGGTTTGGAAGTCGCCTGAAGACTTACCACGAGTGATTGGACAAGATCTGTGTGATCTTAGTTCAAGGAGAATACGGTGAGGACTGGGTATCCTGAGCTGCGTGCTCAGCGACTGGGTGTCTGGGACTGTGTGTCCTCGAGTTTAAATACTCAGCTGCTCCAACCAGACGTACAACTGAGACAACAGTTGGAACTGGTCTACCAAATCATTGTCTTCACCAACCTACTGATTCTATTTCCTCAACCCTTTCATTTCCTCATTACTGTGTTGAGTGTTTGTTCATATCTGTGTTTGAAGACTTTGACTGAAGACTTTCTTAATTTCCTCAGCTCAATTTCTTCAGTCTGTTTGTCTTCATCTTGTGTTATCCTGTGATTACGCTTTCTGTACTCTGTGCTAGTCTTCATTTCATCATGATGACCATGCTTGTATTCTGTTATGCTTACTTCTGAGTACTTATTCCGCTGTTAATAGTTCTTCGCTAAGGAATTTCCTTACCGGCAAATTCCTCAGTGAAGAATTCACAAAAATCGCCTATTCACCCCCCCTCTAGTCGACATAACGCACTTTCACCCAGGCGCGACGCCGCCAGTTCCGCGGCTTCAAGAGGCGGAGCCACCCAGCGTGACTCCACCACAGGCGGCGGCACCACTGGAAAGTGATCCCTTTGCGGCTTCTGTCCTGTTTTAATTCGTGCAACATGCACCATGCCTCGTGGAGGCGTTTAAACTTGTGTTTGGTGTTGTGAAACACTCTATGGCTTGTAATATTTGCTTTTGAATTCCCTAGAATTTGCATCCCCCCCCCCATTTTCCTGTGTTCTACATCGGCAGGGCCCGGCCCCGCGCATACCTCAGCCATCGTTAGCCCCGACCGGAAACAAGGACGGGACTAAGGAGCGAGGGGCTACGTGGCAAGTTAGGCTCCTGAGTCGTGATGCTCAGGAGTCCCCCTTGACACGCAAACAATAAGTAGGGAAGGGAGGCATAGGAGTGGATTTGTCGTTCTACGTCGGCAGGGCCCGGCCCCGCGCATACCTCGGCCGCCGTTAGCACCGACCGGAAACCAGGACGGGACTAAGGAGTGAGGGGCTACGTGACCTGTTAGGCTCCCGAGTCGCGATGCTCTGGAGTCCCCCTTGACATGCAAACGAGTCTTCATACCTTGGCTCCGCTCGGGGAGAGGCGCGTGACGACCAGGTCTGAGGGACCTACCTGGGTGGCGTGCATTCGGGCGTAGCCCGGGCGCAGCCCCCGTGTCCAGCCCCCTCGCACGACACTCCCGAGGGGAGGCGTTGTGATGGTGCCAGACACTGAGCTTTGGGCTCCCTGAGGTTGATATGGCCATGGGCCGCCCTCAGTTGTTTATCACCAGCGCGGAGCATAGCGCTTCCATATGTGTACGGGCATAGCCGCTCCTCGGCAGTGTTGTCAGCCAGCGCGGAGCATGGTGCTTCCATTGGTACATGGGACGGGCTCCCCTCCGGGAGGAGCCCTCGGGGTGTGTACAGCCCCGACCTGACACGTGGCTGGCACGGTAGGGCTTGGAGAGGTGTATCTGGGCACCCATGAGCCAGCGCGGGACTCACGAGGCCCTACCTCGAGGCAGGTTGCGCCTGGCTCTGGGCCTTTATCAATGGTGTGTTCCTGCAGGGTGGTTAGAATGCAAATGCTCTACGTCCTCATGTCCCGGCCCTCGAGCAAGCTCAGCCGCTGCTGGTATGACAGGTCGTGATGCCGTGGGTCAATGCCAAGGGGTGAGGGCTGGAGAGCCAATAAGAGCACATGAGTCGCGATGCTCAGACGCCCCCCTTTTAACGTGCAAGCACTTTGTATGAGAGCGGAGAGGTCCGCGATAAGCAGCGGATGATATCCATGGGAATTAGGTTAAGCACGGAGGAGTAGATCCATTTAGATAGATGCAGAGAAAGCAAACGCCACTAGGTCAGGCCCGAGCAGCTTGGGGATAATGCAGCCCGAGGGGCGCCCCCAACAAGGTAGGTAAAGAGCATAAGCAAAACGGATACATGCCGCAGGGACGGACCCACGCGACCTGGGAATGATGCGGCCCTGCGGGCGCTCCCAGCTGAAAATAGAACTTCGAAAGATGTCACCTAATACCATTCCAGAGGGAGTGTGGAGTAGCTGACGACGCATGGTGAAGAAGCCAACCCTCACGAGCCTTCGGAGCCCTGAGCCTTGGGAGGCTCTAGGGGTCCGGGCGGCTCCTCAAGGTCCATCTCCATCTCCTCTAGGAACGCGCGGTGCCTGGCCACCTGAGCTTCCAGGATGCTCCTCATCAGGCGCTAGTGGGCAGCAGCCGTGTTTGGCAGGCCGAAGGGCATGCGAACGTAGCTATGAGGTGGACCCTCACAATTCCCCACGCGTGAAGGCCAGAGGCGCTCCTGAGACGCGGCTCGGTTGAGCCCTGGTACGTCGATGCAGACGCGCAGCCCACCATCCTCGCCGGGATGTGGGGCTACGACGGGTAGGCAGCGGCTGCCGCGCATGACTCTTGACTCATGTAGCTCCTGAATGTTCCTCGTTATGAACTCCTGAGGGTTTGGCCCTCCTTGCCTCATGCCTTCCTGAGGGAAACGTGCCTTGAAGCACGCCTCCAAGTCGTGCCCGAGCGCCTCCCTCGTGACCTTGGCAAAGTCAGTGGCTCTCCAAGACAGAGCCCCTGAGCCCTACCCGAGGAGGGCGCCGGGCGCGCCTTCCTATGCGACAGAGGGTGGCGCCCCTTGAATGGCACGGATCCTGACGCAATGCCTCCGGAGGTGCCTGCCTCGTGAGTGTTCGAGCCAGGTGAAGCCTTCTTCTTCTTAGGGACCGCGTTTGGAAGCCTCCCTCTCCTGTGATCTAGGTCTTCGATTGCCGCGGCTTGGAAGGCACACTCAAGAGAACACACTGCATCCCTTTCCTCACAAGGCACTGTGATGATTCCACCGCTTCCTGGCAACTTGAGGACATTGTAGCCGTGGTGAGTCACTGCCATGAACTTGGCCAGGGATGTGTACCCGAGGATGGCATTGTATGGCAGGTGAATGTGGGCGACGTCGAAGTCAATGAGCTCGGTGCGGTAGTTGTTGCGCTGCCCAAAGGTGACGGGAAGGCCAACTTGCCCTATCGGGACGGTGGAACCATCAGTGACTCCCGAGAAAGGCTTGGTTGGCAGAAGCTGATCATATGGCACTTGGAGATTGTTGAATGTCTTGACGGACAGGACGTTGAGTCCAGCTCCACCATCGATGAGGGTCCTGGTGACTTGCACATTGCTGATGACTGGGGAGCAAAGCATCGGGAGGACTCCGGCCATCGCTGCGCACTTGAGCTGATCCGTTGAGCTGAATGTGATAGTGCACGCTGACCACTTGAGAGGGCGTGTGGCCTCAAGCTTGGGGAGGACTGCATTCACCTCGCGAGCAAACTGCTTGAAGATGCATTGAGAGGCTGGGGCCTGAGCACCGCCCAGGATGCAAGCGATTGCGCGCGGCTCCTAGAAGCCTCCAGCCCCCTCGTCCTGGTGATGGTCTTCATTCCTTCTTGGCGGCCGTGGCAGAGGAGGGAGGCGTGCGCTGCCTTGAGGGCGGTCCTCACGAGGCTGATCCCTCCAACCCCCCTCGCGAGTCTAGTCCTGCCAGCGGTCCTCGCGAGGTCGGTCACGCCACCCTTGGCGAGGGCCACGGTCTTCCCATTGTCCTCCACCTCTTCCTCCTCCTTGGCCATAGCCCCGGTCATTGCGGTCGGGACATCGGCCGATACGCCCATCTCGCACAGCCCTGAGCTCTTGGCATTCATTGGTGTTGTGGGAGTGGAGGTCGTGGTACACGCAGTACCGGCTGCCCTTGGATGACTTAGGCTGATCCCTGCCTTGCTTGGTGTCTGGCTTTGCCGCGAGCATGGCAGCCCCCTTGCGCTTCACGTCCTTGACCTTGGGCTTCTTCTCTTCTGGTTGGCAGCCGGAAACTCGAGGAGGGAGAGGCGCCCTTCCTCAGCCCTGGCGCACTTGGTCGCCAAGTTGAACAGCTCCAATGATGTGCACATGTCTTCATGGATTGCTAGCTCCTCTTTCATCTTGATCTCACACACGCCGTTGGAGAAGGCTGAGATGATGGCCTCCTCAGTCACCCTGGGGATCTTGAGGCGGGCGTTGTCGAAGCACTGGATGTACTTCTGCAGGGTCTCTCCTGGATGTTTCTTGATGCGGCGCAGGTCACTCATGGCCGGGGGCCGGTCGCGAGTACCTTGGAAGTTGGCGATGAAGCGGCTGCGGATCTCGTCCCAGGAAGAGATCGTGTCGGGAGCCAGGTTCAGGAGCCAGGTGCGGGCATCGTCCTTGAGCACCATGAGAAACCAATTCGCCATGACCTTTTCATCCCCGTTGGCGGCTTCGATGCCCAGCTCATAGAGCTAGAGGAACTCCGCGGGGTCGGTAGTTCCATCATAGCGAAGAGGCAGGTCCGGCTTGAACTTGTCGGGCCATGCGACGCTACGCAGCTCGACGGTGAAGGCGCGACAGCCTGCGGTGACCACCGGAGCTCTCTACTGATGCGGGGCTTGCTCCTGGAGATTCCCGCGCACCGCTGCCTAGAGCAGCGCGGGGTCTTGACGTGGCGGTGCAGGGATGCGGTCACGACGCTCCGGTGCTGGGAGCACGCGAGCACCTTCTTGGGGGCGAGGGATCTCTTGGCAGCTCCTTTCTTGTCGCGCAGGTGCCGGACACGGAGGGTCTCGTCCTGGGGCCGCGTGCCTTGGGGCCAGGGCACCTTCTTGTGGAGGAGGCGGCGGAGGCACCTCCTAATCCTCGCCTCCTGCGCAGGATGGAGGACGAGGCAGCGAGAGGGACGGCGCAGGGGATCCCCCTGCAGTGCTGACAAGCTCGGTGATGCGGGCGAGCCAGTCCTCATAGAGGTCGTCGACGGGGTGGTAGTGCAGGAGCTCACGCGCCAGGAGCAGCACAGCGTGCGCGTACATGGGGGCGCGACGGGCGTGGGACGACGAACTGGCTGGGGTCAGCGATGGGGTGGCGGTGCGGCCTTCCCGCCGCACCGAAGGATGCAGGGACGAGGCCTGCTGCTCGTTCCCTGCCGGGACGGTGGCGGCATTGGCGGCAGGCGACGGGGAACGACGGGGGTGACCACCGACGAGCGTCGTCTGGGCGACGCGGGTGGCGAGTGTAGCCCGACGCTCGGCACGGGTTCGGCGAGCGTCAGCCATGGACACGACGGAAGATCAGACACGACCAGCGGAAGGAAGATTCCGGCGCACCCCTACCTGGCGCGCCAAATGTCGGATTTCGGGTTCCGGCAGACCCTTGAGGTTCGAACACTGGGGTGCACACTAAGATCTTTCCCCTACCAGCTCACGTCTTGAAGTCTCACAAGGATCTAAGCAAGAAAGATGAACACACAAGGGACACGAGATTTATACTGGTTCAGACCACCATTGTGGTGTAATACCCTACTCCAGTGTGTCGCGTGGTGGATTGCCTCAGGGGCTAATGATGAACAATACAAAGGGAGAACGGCCTCGCGAGGGGCTGTTCTTGAGCTGGTGCGATGAACTCCTTGGGCGAGTTCAGTCGCCTCTCTCTAGTCTATGCGTCTTCTTGAGATAGATGCTCGATGCCCCTACTCTGTGGTGGCTAGTCCTATTTATAGAGCGAGGCCCTGGGCCTCTTCCCAAATAATGAGCGGGAAGGGTGCCAACAATTGGCCATTTTGAAGGGGAACATCTGGTACACTTATCCTGACTAAAGTTGGTCTTTGGCTGCCAAAGGCTCTGACGATGACGCCGTCCTGGGCTCCACGATGACCTCCATCCTGCCGCTCTGCTGGTCTTGGTCTTGTTGCACCGAAACAGTAACCTTTTCCTGATGCCTTGGCCTGTGCTTGCCCCCTTTGCACCGAAGGGGAAACAAGGACACTGCGCAGGCCGGCGCCCGCCTGGTCTCGATCGTCATGGCTTGCGTCACGGGTTCCTTGCGAGGTACCCTGCCTTGATCTCTCTGCCTCCTCGCGAGCCTTCCTGAGGAGGCCGCTCCTGAGGAAGCTTCCTGTCATCCGCCCCGCGAGGCTTGGCCCCTCATGAGGGTCTTGAGCTTGAGCTAATGAAGCTGGGCTGCACTGGGCCCCCACTTGAGCCACGCCACAGGCCACATGCAGGCAAGTCTGGGGACCCCCGTTCCCAGAACACTGACACAGTTGACATTGGGCATCTTGCTCACCATGGCACCTCCGCACTCAGCATGCTCGCCGCTCACTACCTTGGGCTTCACATTAAAAATCTTTAGCCATAAGCCGAAGTGCGACGAGATGCGGAGAAAGGCCTCGCACACGACGATGAATGTCGAGATGTTGAGGAAGGAATTTGGGGATAGATCATGAAAATCGATCCTGTAGTAATACATGATGCCGCGAACGAATGGGTGGAGGGGAAACCCTAGCCCGCGGACAAAGTGAGGGAGGAATACATCCCTCTCATGGGGTTCCGAGGTTGGGACAATCTGTCCCACCGTCGGGAGGCGATGGCTAATTTTCTTGGCCAGATACCCGGCTTCCTGAAGCTTTTTGATATCCTTCTCCCGGATGGTAGAGGCCATCCACTTGCCTCCTGCTCCGGATCCGAACATTTTCGGATGGCCTTTGTGGGCGGAGAAGACAAACGCCTGGGCGCTGGAGCTCGAGTGAGAGAGAATGGATGAGCAGGAAGGAAAAGGCGTGGGTGAAAAAGGGGAGTCCTTATCTCCTTATAAAGATAGCAGGGATCCTGCGCCTCCCCACTTGCCCGATAAACTCGCTTATTCCCCAAGTGCCACGTTGATGGCGCGGTTGGGTTACCCACACCCGTATTGACGAGAATCCCGTGATAAGGGGACATGATCTCCGCTTCGACAGGACGTGCCAATAAAACCGCCTCGCAAGATGTGCAGTAGCAGGTTGGGAAAAACAGTTCGAATAATGACCGGGTCATAGCGTGTTGTCATGCTATGAAAAGTTCTCAGCGGATTAGACTTGTGGAATATTATGCTCTCTACGGTGGTATGTGGAATTTATTTTGCAGAGCCGGACATGATCCTTGTGTTCAAGATCTTCCTCGGAGTATTCGGAGAAGGAACCCGCCTTGCAATGCCGAAGACAATCTGCGCGTCGGACTCATCTTCATTGAAGCCTGGTTCAGGGGCTACTGAGGGAGTCCTGGATTAGGGGGTCCTCGGACAGCCGGACTATGTACTTGTGCCGGACTGTTGGACTATGAAGATACAAGATTGAAGACTTCATCCCGTGTTCGGATGGGACTCTCCTTTGCGTGGAATGCAAGCTTGGCGATTCGGATATGTGGATTTCCTTCTCTGTAACCGACTCTGTGTAACCCTAGCCCCCTCTGGTATCTATATAAACCAGAGGGTTTAGTCCATAGAAAGGACAACAATCATAATCATAGGCTAGCTTCTAGGGTTTAGCCTCTACAATCTCGTGGTAGATCAACTCTTGTAATACTCATATCATCAAGATCAATCAAGCAGGAAGTAGGGTAATACCTCCATAGAGAGGGCCCAAACCTGGGTAAACATTGTGTCCCCCGCCTCCTGTTTCCATTAGCCTTAGACACACAGTTCGGGAACCCCTACCCGAGATCCGCCGGTTTTGACACCGACAATGTGTAAGTAATGTTATTCATGGCAATTACATTGCTTTGTCCCATACATCATACCTCCATGATGGTTATAATACAACAATTTTCCCATTTATCTCTATAGAGAAGGATCGATTTGGAAACTCAGGATGAGGTAACCTATGCTAATACCTCTGCTATCTTCAAGAATGCTTGGTGGCAGTATCGGAATTACCTGAAGAAAACGTACTTCACCGGCAAAGAAACTCATCAAATTCCCTTACGATCTCCTGAGACACATTTACTGGACGATGACTGGGAACGCCTTGTTCTGTACTGGTCCCGAACCAAGAATGTGGTAAGGTCTATGAGCTCATTTTCTATTTTTAAGTACTATATTCTTGTGTCTTACTGTACTCTGTTCATGTAGAACAAGTCCCTAAACCTAAAGAACAATTGTTCTAATTTAAGATTCCATTGCTATCATAGTTCAAAAAAGCACTAGATGTTAATTGTGCATTTTGCCACCGCCTTGCGCTTTACTGAGCAAAGCGCATGCTTATGCACAGTTATGCACAGATTAAGCATAGTTATGCGCAATGCGTTTTGCCAACGCCTAGAGCCTAGGCGCACCTTTTTTAAATATGATTGTTATCGTGCATACTGCTTTGCTCTTGTATCACTGTATTTACTCATACAAACTTATTTTTAAATTGAAGGATCCAATCAAAACTCCAATGGCACAACAGGTATGTTCACGCATGTTTCTTTAACAGGTTTGCTCTTATCAATAGCTCTGTTGATTTCAATTTCAATTGTGTATACAGTTGACTTCTCATATCATGCACATTACTAGCATCACAACAGAGCCAATAGTGTTGTTGTACATGTAGACCCGTGGTACCCATCTGAAATCTTGTTCTGCCGTGTAGTTTCCCACGCTTTGTATTCTTTCACTGCTGCTTTGTCTTGAACTGATATGATTTGAACCGTGTCTCTATTTTGATTTGGCAAGACAATGCAGTGACCGTAGGACAAAGATATATGTTTGTTTGATGCTTTTATTATGTACTAGTACTTGGCAATAGAAGACTTGGTAGTTTAATCATGTCCATCTTACTAATGAACTGTTTCACCGAAATGAGTTTCATATACTAGTACATGCTAAACCTGTTATGTGTCTGCTTGTTTCTTCTTTTAGAATGCTGACAGAATATTGGGGAAGAGTGCCTTATTAAGCAATGGTAAAGAAAGTAATGCAGATAAGGTTCAAGATAGTGACACATCCTTGTTGGTCTCCAACAAAGCCGATAAAACAGCTAAGGGAGACTATCTTGAAGACAGTGAGACAACCCCAAAGTCCTGTCTTGGTTTAGTGTTCGAGTTACTGATCAGTACCGCTTGCACAAGCTATTCAAACTCACTGTCTGAATCAGTTCGATTTCTTGAGTCTCAACTACAAGCTGAAAGACATCGATCAGCTATGCTTCAACAAGAAGCGGAAGGACTGCGGAAGTCCCTGGAGCATTCAGATGCATACTTTCTGGTGCAACAGCAAGCGTTGGAGAACTTTAGCACCAAACAGGACAAAGCTGATAAGCTTGCTAAGCTTATTGCCAGCATGGTGGATACCCATGATAACGTTTCTTGAGCTCTTCTAAAGTTGTTTCAGTTATGCTCTTGTTTTGCTGCCGCGTTTATTTGTACCGATGGCCAATTTTGATGGCCAGTGTATGTAATATGCTGCTTTGTTCCCTATATTTGCACTGGTGGCGAACTTTGATGCCTAGTGGATGTAATATGTGTAATAGCGGTAATAGGCTAGCGTTAATTGCTTGCTTATTTATTTCCTTATTGTCTTGTTTAGTTGTTTGCTTGTAGTCACTGCAGTTCTTTTTCTGTGTTTTTCTAGTGGCCACAATAGCCTATTTTTGGTAACTAGGCCAAAATAATCATGGCAACACACGGACTATTGTAACCATGGGCCTCCTGCGGGCCGTATGATCCATGGGCCTTCTACGGGCCGTAGGATCCATTAGCCTTCTATACGGGTCGTAGGATCCATGGGTCTTCTACGGGCCGTAGGATCCATGGGCCTTCTACGGGTTGTACGATCCATGGGCCTTCTACAGGCCGTACAATCCATGGGCCTTATATGGGCTGTAGGATCAATGGGCCTTCTACGGGGCGTATCATCATGTCGCCAATCATGGGCCATACTATTCGTGGACCATAACGGGCCGTTAATAGGCCGTATTTGATAACTCTATGAAAACAGCCCAACAGGTTTTTTTGACATGAAAACGGCCCAACGTATTAACGTGCCACAAACGGGCCGACTGTAACAACGGGCTGAATTTGGGCCATAAGCAGAAAATGATAGTAACGGGCCGTAAGTAACCGAATGCTGGAAACGAGCCCAAGAATAAATGGGCCCTGAGAAGGCCGAAAGATAACTTGGGCTGGAAACGTCCCAATGGAATAATGGGCCATTAATGGGTATAAAGTGATACACTGTTCATTACGGGCCAATTTCACCACGGGCCGTTAATGGGCCAACAGTTACAGTTGGCCTCATATGGGCCGAAAGACGTCATGGGCCAGAAGTTAAAATGGGCTGGAATCATATTGGACGGCCCAGATGACGCTACTGGGCCTAATTCGGAGAGGTCATAACGGGCCCTGGGTTAGCGGGCTGTAAAAGGGCTATATGCGAACAAGCCGTTAACAGGCTTTCCGTGGGCCGGCCCACCACCTTTTGACCAAGTCAAACGGGCCAGCCTTTTCATAGGAATGGGCCTCTGTTGGGGCGTGCCACGTGTCGACGTATCATAGGTGCCTTGTGTCCAATGAGTGGATGACATCTATCCCAACGGTGAGCCGACACGTGTTTCCTCCAGCCAATGATGATTTTACACGTGGAAAATCCCCATTGGTCAGGGTTGTTAACGGGTTATCAGATCCAAAACTGGACCCGATAGCTTAACGGCGTTCCGTTATGGTGGATGCCACGTGTCGGTCACCCTTGATGAAAGCACTTCTGTGACGCGCGATTTATCGTCATGGAAGTGGACACTTCAGCGATGATAATTTTGGTAATGTCATGGAACACTTCTATGACAGCATAGGGTGACTATCTTGATTCTGTCATAAAATCGTCATGGATGTACATGCATGACAAAAAACGTGACCTACTGTGACAAACACATATCATCACGGAAGTGTATTTTTCTGTAGTGTATGATAGAGAAACTGCTAGCTAATCCTTTTACAGGAGATGGAACATTGCATCCCGATTTGCACCTAATCTATGTGGATGAAGTTAGTGGATTATTTAAGCTTGCAGGCATGCCCGAGGATGTTATCAAGAAGAAGGTCTTCCCTTTATCTTTGAAGGGAAAGGCATTGACATGGTTTAGGCTATGTGATGATATCGGACCATGGAACTACAACCGATTGAAATTGGAATTTCAGCAGAAGTTTTATCCTATGCATCTTATTCATCGTGATCATAATTATATATATAATTTTTGGCCTTGCGAAGGAGAAAGCATCGCTCAAGCTTGGGGCAGGCTTAAGTCAATGTTATATTCATGCCCCAATCATGAGCTCTCAAGATAATTTATTATTCAAATTTTTTATGCTCGGCTTTCTCTCAACAATCGCTCCATGCTCAATACTTCTTGTACTAGTTCTTTTATGATGAAGACTACTGAATTCAGATGGGATTTATTGGAAAGAATTAAACGCAACTCTGAATATTGGGATCTCGACGAAGGTAAGGAGTCAGGTATGACACCTAAGTTTGATTGTGTTAAATCTTTTATGGATACCGATGTTTTCCGTGAATTTAGCACTAAATATGGACTTGACTCTGAGATAGTAGCTTCTTTCTGTGAATCATTTGCTACTCATGTTGACCTCCCTAAGGAGAAGTGGTTTAAATATAATCCTCCCATTGAAGTAAAAGTAGTTCACCTATTAAATTGAAGAAAAGACTATTACTTATAATTATCCTATTTTTCCTACTACCTATATTGAGAAACCACCTTTCCCTGTTAGGATAAAGGATCATGCTAAAGCTTCAACTATGGTTCGTAAGAGTAATACTAGAACATCTACACCACCTGAGCAAATTAAAGTTTAACCTAGTATTGCTATGGTTAAAGATCTCTTGGCTGATAATATTGATGGGCATGTTATTTACTTCTGTGATGAAGCTGCTAGAATTGCAAGACCCGATACTAAAATTAAACATAGACTTGTTGTAGGCATGCCTGTTATTTCTGTTAAAATAGGAGATCATTGTTATCATGGCTTATGTGATATGGGTGCTAGTGCTAGTGCTAGTGCAATACCTCATTCCTCATACAAAGAAATTATGCATGATATTGCACCTGCTGAGATAGAAGAAATCGATGTTACAATTAAGCTTGCCAATAGAGATACTATTTCACCAGTTAGGATTGTTAGAGATGTTGAAGTCTTGTGTTGGAAAGTTAAATATCCTACTGATTTTCTTGTTCTTGGTTCCCCACAAGATAGCTTTTGTCCCATCATATTTGGTAGACCCGTCTTGAATATTGTTAATGCTAGGATAGACTGCAAAAAGGATGTCGTTACTATTGGTTTGGGGGATATGTCTCATGAGTTTAATTTTGCTAAATTTCGTAGACAACCCCATGATAAAGAATTTCCTAGTAAGGATGAAATTATTGGTCTTGCTTCCATTGCCGTGCCTCCTAATGATCCTTTAGAACAATATTTGCTAGACCATGAAAATGATATGTTTATGAATGAAAGAAGGGAGATAGATGAAGTATTCTTTAAACAGGGACCTATTTTGAAACACAACTTGCCTATTGAAATTCTAGGGGATCCTCCACCACCCAAGGGTTATCCTGTGTTTGAGCTTAAACCACTACCTAATACTCTTAAATATGCTTATCTTGATGAAAAGAAGATATATCCTATTATTATTAGTGCTAACCTTTCAGAGCAGGAAGAGGAGAAATTGTTGAAAACATTGAAGAAGCACCGTGCTGCTATTGAATATACTCTTGATGATCTTAAGGGAATTAGTCCCACTCTATGCCAACACAAAATAAAACTGGAGAAAGACGCTAAACCGGTTGTTGATCACCAACGGCGGTTAAATCCTAAGATGAAAGAAGTGGTAAGAAAAGATATACTAAAGCTTCTGGAGGCAGGTATAATTTATCCCGTTGCTGATAGTTAGTGGGTAAGTCCTGTCTATTGTGTCCCTAAGAAGGGAGGTATTACTGTCGTTCCTAATGATAAAGATGAATTGACCCCGCAAAGAATTGTTACATGTTATAGGATGGTAATTGATTTCCACAAATTAAATAAAGCTACTAAAAAGGATCATTACCCTTTGCCTTTTATTGATCAAATGCTAGAAAGAATATCCAAACATACACATTTTTGCTTTCTAGATGGTTACTCTGGTTTCTCTCAAATACTTGTGTCAAAAGAGGATCAAGACAAGACCACTTTTACTTGCCCTTTCAGTACTTTTGCTTATAGACGTATGCCTTTTGGTTTATGTAATGCACCTGCTACCTTTCAAAGATGCATGATGGCTATATTCTCTGACTTTTGTGAAAAGATTGTTGAAATTTTCATGGATGATTTTTCCGTTTATGGATCTTCTTTTGATGATTGCTTGAGCAACCTTGATCGAGTTTTACAGATATGCGAAGAAACTAATCTTGTCTTGAATTGGGAGAAGTGCCACTTTATGGTTAATGAAGGTATTGTCTTGGGGCATAAAATTTCTGAAAGAGGTATTGAAGTTGATAAAGCTAAAGTTGATGCTATTGAAAATATGCCGTGTCCTAAAGACATTAAAGGTATAAGAAGTTTCCTTGGTCATGCCGGTTTTTATAGGAGGTTTATTAAGGACTTCACTAAAATTTCTAGGCCTCTGACTAATCTCTTACAAAAAGATATTCCTTTTGTTTTCGATGATGATTGTGTAGAAGCATTTGAAATACTTAAGAAAGCTTTGATTTCTGCACCTATTTGTTCAGCCACCTGATTGGAATTTACCCTTTGAAATTATGTGTGATGCTAGTGATTATGCCGTAGGTGCTGTTCTAGGACAAAGAGTTGATAAGAAACTAAATGTTATTCAATATGCTAGTAAAACTCTAGACAATGCCCAGAGAAATTATGCTACTACTGAAAAATAATTTTTAGCAGTTGTATTTGCTTGTGATAAATTTAGACCTTATATCGTTGATTCTAAAGTAACTGTTCACACTGATCATGCTGCTATTAAATATCTTATGGAAAAGAAAGATGCTAAACCTAGACTTATTAGATGGGTTCTCCTACTACAAGAATTTGATTTGCATATTATTGATAGAAAGGGAGCTGAGAATCCCGTTGTAGACAACTTGTCTAGGTTAGAGAATGTTCTTGATGACCCACTACCTATTGATGATAGCTTTCCTGATGAACAATTAGCTGTCATAAATGCTTCTCGTACTGCTCCATGGTATGCTGATTATGCTAATTACATTGTTGCTAAATTTATACCACCTAGTTTCACATACCAGCAAAACAAAAAGTTTTTCTATGATTTAAGACATTACTTCTGGGATGACCGACACCTTTATAAAGGAGTAGATTGTGTCATTAGACGTTGTGTACCTGAGCATGAACAGGAACAGATCCTATGCAAGTGTCACTCCAAGGCTTATGGAGGACACCACGCTGGAGATAGAACTGCGCATAAGGTATTGCAATCCGGTTTTTATTGGCCTACTCTCTTCAAGGATGCCCGTAAGTTTGTCTTGTCTTGCGATGAATGCCAAAGAATTGGTAATATTAGTAGACATCAAGAAATGCCTATGAATTATTCACTTGTTATTGAACCATTTGATGTTTGGGGCTTTGACTATATGGGACCGTTTCCTTCCTCTAATGGGTATACACATATTTTAGTTGTTGTTGATTACGTTACTAAGTGGGTAGAAGCTATTCCAACTAGTAGTGCTGATCATAACACCTCTATTAAGATGATTAAAGAAGTTATTTTTTTGAGGTTTGGAGTCCCTAGATACCTAATGACTGATGGTGGTTCACATTTTATTCATGGTGCTTTTCACAAAATGCTTGCTAAGTATGATGTCAATCATAGAATTGCATCTCCATATCACCCACAGTCTAGTGGCCAAGTAGAACTGAGTAACAGAGAGCTTAAATTGATTTTGCAAAAGACTGTTAATATATCTAGAAAGATTTGGTCCAACAAACTTGATGATGCATTATGGGCTTATAGAACTGCATATAAAAATCCTATGGGTACGTCTCCATATAAAATGGTTTATGGGAAAGCATGTCACTTACCTCTCGAACTAGAACATAAGGCATATTGGGCCATTAAAGAGCTCAATTATGATTTCAAACTTGCCCGTGAAAAGAGGTTATTTGACATTAGCTCACTTGATGAATGGAGAACTCAAGCCTACGAGAATGCCAAACTGTTTAAAGAAAAAGTTAAAAGATGGCATGACAAAAGGATACAAAAGCGTGAGTTTAATGTAGGTGATTATGTGTTGCTTTTCAACTCTCGTCTAAGATATTTTGTAGGAAAACTCCTCTCTAAATGGGAAGGTCCTTACGTTATTGAGGAGGTCTATCATTCCGGTGCCATAAAAATTAACAACTTCGAAGGCACAAATCCAGAGGTGGTGAACGACCTAAGAATCAAACATTATATCTCAGGTAATCCAATAAATGTTGAAATTAATGTTATTGAAACCGTGACCCTGGAGGAATACATAAGGGACACTTTCCAGGACGTTACAGACTCCGAAAAGGAATAGGTATATGGTACGGTAAGCAAACCAACTCCAAAACAGTTCTAATGGCAATTTCTCTCCATTTTGGAATATTTAAGAAAATTGGAAAATAAGAAGTAGTCCCGGAAGGACACGAGGCGTCCACAAGGGTGGAGGGCGCGCCCTACCCCCTGGGCGCGCCCCTGCCTCGTGGGCACCTCGTGTGCTCTCCGCACTCTGTTTTCTTGCACGATACTTCTTTTGGTCGGTAAAAAATCATTATATAATCTCCCGAAGGTTTTGACCACCGTACCACGACAAAATCATCTGCTTTTGTTTCGAGCTGTTTTTCTGATAGATCTAGATCACCATGACATCTTCAAGCGCTCCCAAGGACAAGTATTTCGAGTAGGTCATCAACCCCTACCCCGCGGAGGTGCTGCAACACCCTCAAACCATTGAGATACGTGAGGGGGTGCTGCACATCTGTGATGTTGAGGGACCAAGGAGGACCGGAAGCGTGGAGACAAGACTCAAAGCAATGGAACAACAAGTTTTCAAGTGCCAAGGGATGGTGGAACGCAGGCTCAACACCAACCACATGATGATCGCGGAGTTCACCAACAACCACAAGCTGGCTGCCAAGAACATTAGAGAAACCATCTTCAAGCTTCATGAGAAAATCGAGCACCTCCAAGCCCAGATCTATGACCTGCAAAACCAAAACTGTGAGTATGAATATAGATTCAAGAGGATTTGTTTGGCTGCAGATTTGAGGATCCCGGAGACTCGATCATCCTTCTATGATGGTGGGCCTATGCCTTGGAAGATGGACAACAAGTCTACATCATCAAAAACTCCATCATCACCACCTCCGAAGAAGGAGACATAAACACATGGGTATGGGCACTCCCCTTGGCAACTGCCAAGCTTGGGGGAGGTGCCCCAATATCGTATCACCATCACACTCCTATCTTTACCGTTTTTCTTAGTTTGATCCTTTTGGTAATATCTTGATCTAGTAGAATAAAGTTTTAGAATGATCTAGTTTTGAGTTTTGTGTTAGGATCCCTCTATGTAATTGAGTCCGTGAGCTATATATAATAAAGATTAGTCTTGAGCCAAGGTCTTTGCTATCTTGCTATGATCTTGAGGGAATAAAAGAAAAAGAAAGAATAAAAAGAAATAAAGAGATCATATGGATCTTATGGAGAGTAATGACTTCACATATTAAGAGTATGATGAATAAAAGTTGTTGAGAGTTGGCAAACATAGTTTTGGTCATTGTTGCAATTAATAGGAAGTAATAAATAAAGAGATGTTCTCACATATAAATATACTATCTTGGATGTATTTTATGATTGTGAGAACTCATTAAAATATGACATGCTAAAGAGTTGATGTTGGACAAGGAAGACAACATAATGGGTTATGTTTCCTTATATCCGAAATAAAGTATATTGTCATGGATCATCCAACATGTTGAGCTTGCCTTTCCCTCTCATGCTAGCCAAATTCTTTGCACCAAGTAGAGATACTACTTGTGCTTCCAAATATCCTTAAACCTGGTTTTGCCATGAGAGTCCACCATATCTACCTATGGATTGAGAGATCCTTCAAGTAAGTTGGCATGTTGCATGCAATAAAAATTGCTCTCTAAATATGTATGATTTATTAGTGTGGAGAAAATAAGCTTTATACGATCTTGTGATGTGGAAGCAATAAAAGCGACGGACTGCATAATAAAGGTCCATATCACAAGTGGCAATATAAAGTGACGTTCTTTTGCATTAAGATTTCGTGCATCCAACCATAAAAGCACGTGAAAACCTCTGCTTCCCTCAGCGAAGGGCCTATCTTTTACTTTTGTCTTATACTTTTACTAGAGTCATGGTGATCTTCACCTTTCCTTTTTACATTTTATCCTTTGGCAAGCACATTGTGTTGCAAATATACTGATATATATATATATATATATATATATATATATCCAATTGGATATAAGTTAGCATGAACTATTATTGTTGACATTACCCTTGAGGTAAAAGGTTGGGAGGCAACACTATAAGCCCCTATCTTTCTCTGTGTCTGATTAAAACTCCATACCCATAAGTATTGCGTGAGTGTTAGCAATTGTGAAAGACTAAATTATAGTTGAGTATGTGGACTTGCTGAAAAGCTCATATATTGACTCTTTCCGATGTCGTGATAAATTGTGATTGCTTCAATGACCGAGAGCATAGTTTGTTAGTCCTCAATGAAGTTTCTGATCCATACTTGACATTGTGGATAGATTATTACTTGAGCATAAGAAATCATATGACAATATATACATATATATATGTTGCTTTTACAAGAATGATCATGATGCCCTCATGTCCGTATTTTATTTTATCGACAACTCTATCTCTAAACATGTGGACATATTTTTCGTTATCGGTTTTCGCTTGAGGACAAGCGAGGTCTAAGCTTGGAGGAGTTGATACGTCCATTTTGCATCATGCTTTTATATCGATATTTATTGCATTATGGGCTGTTATTACTTGTTATGTCACAATACTTATGCCTATTCTCCCTTATTTTACAAGGTTTACACGAAGAGGGAGAATGTCGTCAGCTGGAATTCTGGGCTGGAAAAGGAGCAAATATTAGAGACCTATTCTGCACAACTCCAAAAGTCCAGAAACTCCACGGAAGTTATTTTTGAAATTAATAAAAAAAACTGAGCAAAGAAAATACCATAGGGGGGCCACCCACCGTCCACGAGGGTGGGGGGCGCGCCCCTGCCTCGTGGGCCCCCTGGCAGGCCTCAGGTGCCCATCTTCTGCTATATGAAGTCTTTTACACTAGAAAAAATCATAAGCAAGCTTTCGGGACGAAACACCGCCGCCACGAGGCAGAACCTTGGCGGAACCAATCTAGGGCTCCGGCGGAGCCGTTTTGCCGGGGAAACATACCTCCGGGAGGGGGAAATAGTCACCATCGTCATCACCATCGATCCTCTCAATGGTAGGGGGTCAATCTCCATCAACATCTTCACCAGCACCATCTCCTCTCAAGCCCTAGTTCATCTCTTGTATCCGATCTTTGTCTCAGAGCCTCAAATTCATACCTGTGGGTTACTAGTAGTGTTGATTACTCCTTGTAGTTGATGCTAACTGGTTTATTCAGTGGAAGATCATATGTTTAGATCCTATATGCATATTAATACTCCTCTGATTATGAACATGAATATGATTTGTGAGTAGTTACGTTTGTTCCTGAGGACATGGGAGAAGTCTTGCTATAAGTAGTCATGTGAATTTGGTATTCGTTCGATATTTTGATGAGATGTATGTTGTCTTTCCTCCAGTGGTGTTATGTGAACATTGACTACATGACACTTCACCATTATTTGGGCCTAGAGGAAGGCATTGGGAAATAATAAGTATATGAAGGGTTGCTAGAGTGACAGAAGCTTAAACCCTAGTTTATGAGTTGCTTCGTAAGGGGATGATTTGGATCCATATGTTTCATGCTATGGTTAGGTTTACCTTAATACTTCTTTTGTAGTTGCGGATGCTTGCAATAGGGGTTAATCATAAGTGGGATGCTTGTCCAAGAAAGGGCAGTACCCAAGCACCGGTCCACCCACATATCAAATTATCAAAGTAACGAACGTTAATCATATGAGCGTGATGAAAACTAGCTTGACGATAATTCCTATGTGTCCTCGGGAGCGTTTTCCTCCATATAAGAATTTGTCTAGGCTTGTCCTTTGCTACAAAAAGGATTGGGCCACCTTGCTGCACCTTATTTACTTTTGTTACTTGTTACCCGTTACGAATTACCTTATCACAAAACTATCTGTTACCGATAATTTCAGTGCTTGCAGAGAATACCTTACTGAAAACCGCTTGTCATTTCCTTCTGCTCCTTGTTGGGTTCGACACTCTTACTTATTGAAAGGACTACGATAGATCCCCTACACTTGTGGGTCATCAGCCACTGAAGCAGCGGGGGGAGGCCCAGCTGCAGCACATGCTCAGCAGACCAACCTAGTGGAACAGACTGCTAAGCAGTCTGATGCTTTGGAATCTCCTGCTAAGTAGTCTGTAGGTCCAAAACCGAGTGCTCATCAGTCCGTCGGTCCGCAGTCGCGTGATAAACATACCAATGTGCCAGCACTTCCTGCTGAGCAAACCGACGCGTTGGCACGGCCTCCTCAACACACCGACAAGTTGGCACCACCTGCACAGAAACGCAATATAGCTTCAACGCATGGTCAGCAGTCTGATGCCTCAGCTCCTACAACCCAGCAGTCCGTCACGGTAGCATCGCCACCTCAGCGGCCCCGCATAGATAAACCATCTGCTAAGCAGTCCGCTGAAGCTTCACCGTCTGCTCGGGAGTCTACCTTTCAGCCAACCAAACGTTCTGCGAGAAATGCCTCAAGTACCAAGAAGGAAGCGGCTAAAAAGGATGCACCCGCGAGGAAGCACGGTGGGAGAGCGAAGAGGAAAGAGAGCGATTGCCTCTTACTTAAAGCACTCATTGCCCAGAACCAAATTAACAGTCGAATCGGGGAGTAATATTATTTCTCATGGCATGGATGATGAATAAGTAGATTTGTTGCTTGCTAAAAGTAAAGCAAGCGTACTTGAAGCACACAGTTATGTCCATGGCCAGCCATTTCTTGTTGGCGAATACTTTGATGAGTGCAGCTCCAGTTGCCGCGAGTTACACGAATATTGCATGGATCAAAAGTCAGCGGGTCTTCATGGTTTGCTAGTCCACTACAACAGAGATAATTTCCGACACGATGCTGGTTCCATCAATGTGAGTTTCGAGGACTTACATCTCTTCTTTAACTTCAACGAGCTCGATGCCACTCTTGTTAGATGCCTGATTTCGTAAGTACTTAACAAACTCTGATCAACTTCTATATACAAGGCTATAAATGATAAACAACTAACTGCATTTTATTCCTCTTAGGGGATTGAACATGCAGAGAAGAAGAGAGTGTGTATTTCATAGATCATGCATTAGAAAATGGCACAACATTAGATATTAGGACCTACGGGACTGGGCCATTAACACGGCCGTCCGTCTCTTCGAAAACATGTCCCATGCAGAATCATTTCTCTGGCCATATCATGAACAGTAAGTCAAGTAAACAACCACGCATACACTTATTGTCTTTTAGATTTCGACATAATTCGTAAGTTCATGGCTTTCTTAATATGTAGCGATCACTGGATATTGGTATTCATTGTTCCAAACAAGAACACAATTTACTACATGGATTCTCTCAGAGAGTCAACAAACGCTCAGGATCTGATGCATCTTCAGCAATTCATGGATAGGTATTGAATTCTATGATGTTGAAATTAATTTGCATTCATATCTGGTTCAATAATTGATGCTGTCAAAATTCATCTTCATTTGCAGTGTGCTCGCATTGTGGAAAACGAAACCAGGGAACCATTTCAAGAGGGAACTACCTCTGCAGCACGAGATCGTTTCTCCGGTAACACATCAAAATCCGTTATTTTCGGAAAAATTATCCAATAGTCTGCAAATACCTTTTCTTACCTTAGTCAAATGTTCAAGCTTCTAAATAAACCTGTTTCTATTTTTGTCCAAAGAAAAAATAATACATCTAACACCGGTTAGGTTGTTCCTAACAGGACAAATACATGACTAATTTTGTACAAAAAAATTCAGTGTCCTCAGCAACAAGCAGGGACCAACCTTTGTGGATACTATGTTTACAGTCACATGATCTCCATCTGCAAATCTGCTGATAGTTGTGACGATCCTCGCGAATTAGTACCAGTAAGTCTATCTTAATTAATATCTTCTACTCCACTCATATGGCACATTCTGATATTAAAAATATTGCAGCTCATTTTAGAACCGAAGACCCCTCAACCTCTCCCGGCTGGTGAATTGATGATGGTTCGGAGATTTATCAGCGACTTCTTCCTAAATCACTACATAAATCCCACTGGTGATAATGAAGATTTCAACATGCCTTCTCCTGAAACATTGAGTAACAGTTAGCCGCTAAACATATATGCATGGATCCATTGTTTTCCATCTGACGACGTCTTCGTATTTCGTACACTATGATTAATTATGTAATGCATATATGTGTGGACAAATCATTGGAATTTAGCTACCATATGTTCAATTGCAATTGTTGCGCAATCTGATGAATGTTCTTCCTGTGGACACTATTTGTTCAATTGAATATTGTGGCGAATTTGCTTTTTGCATGCCGATTCAAAATGGGATATTTTTGTTTTAACCTGGCAATTGGTCCGCACACGGTTTAACTAAATGAGTGTGTGCGATCCACATCGGAAAGCATACATCAATCGTAGCGGAACCACCGGTGATACGCAGCAGATCGCAAATGATTTGCAGCTCTACTACATGTGCGTAGGGTCCCCGAAACCATTTGTGATATCACGGCATCGCACACGAGAGCTGGAGTAAACCGTGCCCAATCTAAAATTTGTATGTGTGCGAAGGTGCTCCTGAACCGTTTGTGATAGAACATTATCGCACACGGTAATTGTTGGAAAACGTGTGCGATGGAATCTTGCATGGCAGACGGGTTCCGCAGAAAACACGTGTGCGATGGGGCACATATCAGACGCAGTTCATATGTTGGCCCGTGTGCCTTACATACTGTTTC
Organism: Triticum aestivum; assembly: GCF_018294505.1. Lineage (NCBI taxonomy): Eukaryota > Viridiplantae > Streptophyta > Magnoliopsida > Poales > Poaceae > Triticum > Triticum aestivum. The sequence goes on along the minus strand of NC_057810.1, from coordinate 477,368,965 downwards.
CCAAACGGTTCATTACGACACACTGTTTGGTTTCACTTTGTCATTAGAAACGTTAATCACCGATCCCACACATGCGAAAGAATTTAGTGTGTGCTGCATCGCACACAATTACACTTTGCAAGGCCTTTGGATCATGGCTCCATATCCTCGACGGTTTCTGTGTCGTGTGGGAAGGACCCCCCACTAGTGCAGAACCGGGAAATAGCACCGGTTCGTAAGGCCCTTTAGTGCCGGTTCCATAACCGGCACTAAAGTGTGGGCACTAAAGGCCCCCCCCCCTTTAGTACCGGTTCAGCACGAACCGGTGCTAAAGGGAAACCACTTGGCACGAGCCAGCTCCAGGGGCCTGGAGCCCTTTAGTACCAGTTGGTAAGACCAACCGGTACTATAAGGTTTGGGTTTTTTTTAGTTTTATGATTTCTTTTTCATTTAATTTTGTGTTTCCATTTTAATTCTTTTTCGTTTGCTGGTATTTTACGATACTACACATTATACACATTATGCATATATATATATATATATATATAAATAGAATTTCTAGTAGAACCAATCATGCATATATATATCATCAATGTCTCACAAACCATCATATTAATTAATTCACACATACACACATGTATAGCTATATACAATTTCTCCTACATATGCATGTTGCCTTCGGAGCCAGTGGCATTAGCCTAATTGGTGCCTTCGGAGCACGATGACAATTGGAAGTGGTTTCATGGGGGCGGTAGCGGGTAATAGTATTCTCCCTTCGGATTTATGACCTGGTCGAGCAAAAATCCTGCTATTTCCTCTTGAAGTGCTTCTACGCGCTCCGTTTCTAGGAGCTTCGCCCGCACCTCTCTGAACTGTTAAGAAGGAGATCAATATGCATGTGTATTAGTTGTGTGACTAGATATCGATAATGGTGTAAAAATTGTGAATAGTGTTTTGACAAGCGTACCCATTCCTATCTTTGAGATCTGCTCCTTTCGGACGCCACCATGCGAATGTTCTCGCAAACGCAGAATGCACACAGATCAGTCCCCTGCGCCTTCTTCAGGGCCTTTACGAGAATGGAATTTGATCAGATAATAATTAATCAAGCATGATAGTTAAAGAGATGGCAGCTAGCTAGCTAGCTAGTACTACTTAATTACTTACCTTGGGTCTTCCCCATTTAAGCTTTTCTTTCCATTCGCCTTCCGTGACGCTGATGAACCTTGCCCAAGCCCTGCCCGCCGACAAAGAAAATGAATAAAGGGGTTATTAAATAGTTCATATCATGAAATGACAAACTAAATAGGCCGAGATATATAGTTAATAATGATTGAAATTACCTGTTGACTATCCCAAACAAGATGTTATAGTCAGTTTTTTCTTTGAGTAGTGAGTCCAGTATTTCAACTGTTCTGGCGTCAACTTTAATGATACACCAGACCCAGTGAAATCTGCATGCACACACGTTTGCATGTCTTAATTAAGCGGGCATATGTAAGCAAAAACATGTAGCTAGCTAGTAGGCAAAAACAGAGAATTTGTAGTACAAGACATTGTGACTCACTAGAAGTTGTAAGGAAGTAGTATATCTTCATTGTATTTGAGGCGCTTCAAGAACTCTAGCATGCTGTCCTCTACGGCCTTTTTGATGACGTGCATCTATTTTCCATGTGTATTCATTAACGGTGTTTGGGTCAATGAACCCAATGCCATAGCGTCCACCTTTTCTCATTTCATACATCTTCATCCTGCATATAATACCACAGAAAAGAATATAGTGAGGATAATTACAGGTAATGATTGATCAAAAGGATCACTACAGCTAGCTTGAGACTTAAATTACAGAAAGAAATCACTTACAGATAATAGCAACTGACGATAAATTTGTCGAGTGCGTCTTGATTGTATAACTGAAACAGTTCAGAATACTCAACGGACACAGCTTTCTCATGGTAGTAATGCCCCTCCTTGACATTCACCATGAGGGACAATCGATCGGAAATCTTGGTAATGTTCATGTACCATTGATGCAATTCATACATTCTCGTTGGGAGGTTCTTGACCTTGTCTGGCTCGACCAAAGGTTGGCCCCGGACATATTTCCGTTTTATTTCATCCTCTCTAAGCACAGGCATGGGCTCGATCTCGAGGAGTTGTCCAACAGTGATTTTGAGAACTTCAGCCTGCATTATATGGTCCTCTGTTATTACCACATTGCCCACCTCAGGAACGTAAACTGTTTGCCCACAATAATATTTGGCGCGCGTACTGTCACGTGTTGTTGGCACAACAAGCGAGGGGATCGATTGCGCCGCCTGTTCTCCTAGCTGGGGAATGGTTTTCCCGCATTTTTTGACAGCTGCTTCTTGTTTGCTCGATCCCGAGCTCGCCTCCTTACGTAGACGTGCTCGATTTAACTTCCTGATGTGGCGCTCATAGTCTATGTCAACAGGCTTGGGAGCTAGTGGTTGAGCCATACGAATGAAGTGGTCAATCGTTTCCTCAGGCACTTTCTCCCTTGGCGGCGTTGGCGGTTTCGGTGCAAAATGGGCTTCCACCTCGGACTTCGATATGGCTGCGATTTCCTCCTCGGACCTGTCATAAGCCCTCTGCGGAAGAGGCATGCGGCTTGGACCTTATTTATATCGCTTGCCTCTGCCTGTACTTCCTGTACTACCTCGACTTGTACCGCTATGCACCATAGCTGCGGGGTGTCTCTTCTGCGATTGCTGAGGCAGTCGAGACGGCTGACGGGGCTAAGTTGGACGAGGAGGAGTGGCCGCCTGAAGCTGTGTCGGACTTGGAGGAGGAGTGGCCTGAGGTTGTGCCGGACTTGGAGGAGGAGTGGACGTCTGACGCTGTGGCGGACTTGGAGGAGGAGGAGTGGCCTGACACTTTGCCGGACTTGGAGGAGGAGTGGCCTGACACTTTGCCGGACTGGGTGGACTTGCAGGAGCGGGAGACTGCTGACTCGGTGGCAGACTTCGATGAGGAGTCGGGTGACGCGGTGTCGGTGGCCTTCGAAAGATGATGCAATCCTTTTTCCATAGGATGATACGATGGTTGGCGTCTCCGAGAAAGCGCTCGTCGTCACCTCCAGGAATGTCAAGCTCTAGCTTCGAATATGGGTCCACCACCTCATCAACCAAGACACGAGCATAGCCCGCTGGAATCGGGTTGCAATGGAAGGTTGCCTCGGGGGGATTTGTAAAAGCAACGGCATCCGCCACCTTCATGGATATGTTCTTCATTTTGACGTGTAGCTCGCAGCTAGTGTTCTCCGTGATGTCATCCATGGAGTATCTACCCAGCATTGCGTCGTCCGGGGCGGAACCCACGCTGCTTCTCGGCATGGATGGGGCGGTGCTATCCAATGCTGGATCATTCGCTAGCTGCTGCAGCTGCTGAGACCCCCTTTGCTGGGTAAGTGAGTCGATCTGCTCCTGCTGCCGCTGGAATTTGACTACCAATTCCGCTTGACTTGCTTCTAGGCCTTGAAGGCATTCATAGTCCCGCTTCCTCTGCTCCTCCTCCATCTTCCTCTTCTTCTCCTCCGCAATCTTATTTCTCGCACGGGTTCTGTAGTCGTTGTTCCAGTCTGAAAACCCCTCATACCACGGAATAGCGCCCTTGCCTCATGTTCTTCCCGGGTGTTCAGGATTTCCCAGGGCACGCGTAAGCTCGTCGTTCTCTCTGTTGGGCTGGAACACCCCCGATCGTGCCTCTTCTATTGCAACAAGTATCACATCGTCGGCTCCCTTCAGACTTGCCTTCGTCGAAACATTGCCTGTCTTCGGGTCCAACTCCCCCCATGCGCATAGAACCAAGTCCTGCACCTGGGGGGCCAGCTCTTAGTAACCGGAGTGACACCTGCATCCTCCATCTCTTTCTCAGACTTATCCCACTTAGGCATTGCCACCGCATAGCCACCTGGCCCCAGCTTATGGAACTTATCCTTTTTTCGGCATTCTTCTTGTTTATTCTCGACCGTTCCTTAGCTAATTCCGAATCCTTGAATTTCACGAAATCGTCCCAATGAGCACGTTGGTTCTCTAGTGTTCCCTCAAATACTGGAGTCTTCCTTCCTCCCTGGACGTACTTGTCCCATTCATGATTCTTGTGGTTCTTGAATGCAACCGCCATCTTCCCAAGAGCAGCGTCCTTGACTTTCTGCACATCTGCTTCTGTGAAATGATCTAGTAGGGTGAAATGTTTCATGAGAGTATCCCAAAGCAGATTTTTTTGATTCTTGTCGACAAAAGTAACATCTGGACGTGGAGCAGCGTCCTCTTTGCCTTTTTGTCTTTTGTCTTTTGCTGGCTCTCTCCATTCTTGAAGGGAGATCGGGAGTTGGTCCTTCACAAGAACTCCGCACTGATGAACGAACTTGTCCGCAATCTTCTTAGGCGCTAATGGTTCGCCATTAGGTCTGACTGCCTCAATATTGTACTTTACGCCCTCCTTCAACTTTTTGTTCAGGCCTCGTTTCGTCCTTTTGCCTGAAGATTTGCTCGATCCAGATGGCTGAAAGAACAAAGATCGATTCGTTAATATATATTCAAGTCATTTAAAACATGTGATGATCACCAGATACCATCTTATATAAATATATATACCTCGCCGGTCTTTGTTGTTTCAGGATCAACATGTTCTTCGTCATCGTCATAATCGTAGTTCATGACTTCATCAATTCGGTCGTCGCGATCGAATATCATATCACCCTCTCCGGTGTTGTTTAGAAATTCGGAGCCGTCATAATCTTCTTCATTCTGATTATCATCTGGCCCGCGTATCATATCGAACATGGTCTGTTCTCCCTCTCTGTCGGTATTGTCTGCCATAGCTTTTATTTAACTAATTCAAAAGAAATATAAAACAATTTAGTATTCAAATTACATCGTCTCGAATAATAGATATAATCTCGAATACTTCGTCTAGAATAATAGATATAATCTCGAATAATATATAATATTGAATAGTACATCACTGGCTAGCTAATTAAAGATCGAATACTACAGAAGAGTCTAGGACACTCGCGGTTCCTGCGGCGCGGGCGGTGGACACCCAAAGAGAAGGAACCCTCACAGGATCATAGCTGAACTGAGATCCCCAAAGATACTGCCAGGTATTGGAGAACCTGCCGCCCTCTAACGCAACCATGTAGCGATGGACGTGCTCGTCCTCCTCGCTGACACGGCGACGTACCACCTCCGGCGGGGCCGGGTCCCTCCGCACCGAAACTGGCCCACGCGAACACCACCAAACGAGATCAGGGTCGACGACGGGACTCGGGGCCGGGTTTCTCATCAAGCGGCGCGCCCCTCCAGGCAGCACCTCCCAGTGCCAGCCCGGCGGAGCCCAGTCCCGGACATGGGTCGGCTGGACGTCGTCGCGGACGGGTCGACGGCGAGGATGCGGCCCGGGCATCGTCGAGAACAAATACTAGCTATATGCCCGCAAAAAGTAATATTTTTTTAATGATTGGATTTTGATAACTAAAATTTCTAACATTTCTACTATTTCAAAAATCTATATACTATTTCATACTAATTAAGCATCTAACACTAAAAACAGAAAACACAACTTCTATACATCCATTAAAAAACTGAAAAACAACATTATATAAAAAATTTCCATACTAATTAATCACTAATTATATACTAATAATAATAATCTAAATTATATATTAATTAAACATAAAAAATTTCCATACTAATTAAACACTAATTTTCATATAAAAAATTTTGATAACTAAAACAATAATAATCTAAATAATCTAAATTATATACTAATTCATGCTTGTGTGTGTGTGTGTGTGTTTTGATAACTAAAACAATAATAATCTAAATAATCTAAATTATATACTAATTCATGCTTGTGTGTGTGTGCTCGGGGCCGGGAGGGGCGGCGCCCATGGTGGCCGCTGGGGGCGAGGGAGAGAGGTTA